>NC_064920.1:464229977-464534727 GCF_023897955.1 Schistocerca gregaria | reverse complement strand
GCAATAGCACATCCATCATTCACGAAAGACAAACTTCAAAATGATGTTGGTCTTGTGCGTATTCGAGGAGAAGCTCAATTCACAGAGACAGGTAAAATAATAATTCCTGAACATTTTGAATGGCTAAAAAAAAATAGATTTAGTATTATCTATGAGGAAAATGGTTGTAGTACATATCCAGTAGCTTTAATGGAAAAAATCTTAAGTTGCGGTTTTTGGAAGTACAAGTTTGTTCTTCTGCCAAAGAGAGGATAGAGTTTGAGGAAATGGACTGATCAGGCAAGCCACTTAGTGGCATAGTTCTTATGAAAAAGGGGGAGACAAAGGAACAGAGTGAGTGTGAAATCAGTGACCCTGATGAGGGTGAATTTGTTATTTTACTGTCTAGATGTAGTGTATGTTAAATGCTCACTAAATAAATATTAACTCCACGTTCATTTCTGCACTACACTACCATTTATATTCACATGGTAGATTAGGTGATGGTATTCAGAAAAAATATGTATTTGTGCTCTTGAACATGGCAGCAGTCAGCAACTGAAGAATTTGGATCCAGTCAGAATCGTGCAGCCAAGCAATTGCACACGAAAAGTTTATTCAAACCGTTACCAAGGTTTAGACAGATATAAACCTGTCTTCCTTAAAAGAAGTAACAGCATATACATATATTACAACAAGTACAAGTAAGTCATATGTACAACAAAAAGAAACATAAAAAGTTACATACAGTGGAAATATAACATAAACTTATGGGTTACATATTGTGTGGAAAGAGAAAAGTAGTCATAAGGCTTAGTGAACAATGAAATTATCCATATAAATGCTATCGCATAACCATAAGGCTTAGTCAATAGTACAAATTATCCATATAAAATCTAAGACAATCATACATCATATGTACAAATAGACTTCAGAATCTTTCATAAGCAAACTTTTTCAGATAACACTATTTCCACCCTCAAGCTCTCAGATTGGCCTTTTCCATTCTCACACTTTGGTTACTCCATTATCCCTACAGAATTTTTGGGAAGAGATGAGTTTGATTGAAACTGTAGCCAGTAATAATGGCTCTGAACCATCATTAGGCATTATCAGATCGAATATTGGCTAATAAAACTGCTGAAAAATAAAAATGGAAATATAAGGTAAAAAGTAGGGTCATTTTTTTTCTGTACCATTTCCAGATAAGCTGTCTTCTACTAAGAAATATAGCTGTAAATTTTGGTTCTCAGCAAACAAAAATCTTGGAAAAAATTTAATTCATGCCTTAAAGTGTAATAAGAACTATTTTCTCTTCCTAGATCTGCAAAATAAAGTGTAAAAGCTGTCACTGTTTCTGTATAGTGCAGACAGAAGGAGCAGTCAAAGCTAGATTCAAATCACATTTATTGGGTAAAGGAGAATATGACGATTGTGGCTCTATTTTTGCCGAGCATCACATACAGTGTGCACACTCTCCTATTAAATTCAAAGACATAATTATTTTGCATAGGGAGGAGAAGGGTTTTAGATTGCACTTGCTGGAGGGATTTCAAAACTTTAAGCACAATTTCAATTATAGGGACTTTATTCATAATGATCACTTACAGCTTAAAAACAGATTTTTTTATGCCTTTCAGCTTATTCTTAATCTCCCATTGCAGCTGTATCAGGTTTTCTGCGCCTTTTCAAAGTGTTATTTTTCTCAAAGACAAAATCTGTCACTATCTTACTTTAATGTGCATCATAGTTTTGTTCACCGTTTGCATAGATTTATGATTTTTATAACAATTTTTGTTATGTTACTGTTTCCGTAAATGCTATTTTAATGTAACTTCAATAACATATCAGCTGTCTTTTGTGGTTGGCACCACCTGTCATTTGAGCATCTCCGGGGCTAAGTATCCTGCAGGGATGTCCCTTCTGCCCTGTTGTCTGTTAGTCTGTATGATGCCCATCTGCCTTAGATTTTATGTGGATCATTTTTACTATTGACTAAACCTTATGACTTCATTTATCTTTTCACACAATATGTAACATATAAGTTTATTTTATATTGTCACTGTAAGTAATTTTTTATGTTCCTTTTTGCTGCATATATGACTTCCATGTACAGGTTGTACTACATCAGATTTTTAGGTGTTACTGCTTCATTTGAGGAAGACAGGTTTATATCTGTCAAAACCTAGGTACATGTTCGAATAAACTTTTGGCGTGCTTGGCTGTGTGATTCCACTGTATCCAAATATTTACACTATTATTGTCTGTTACATTCATTTAACTGAATTTTATATATAAGGTTTAGTATTGTTAATAGCTAGAAACTGTGTAAGTGTGAATTTGATGGGGTCTGTTTCTATTTCAAGAGTAATAAGTTTTTCTTTGACTTGCAAGGTTTTTAAGGAATTATAAACAATGAAGGAAAAGATGTGTTACTTCTCATCAGAGAAGAGGCATGAAGAGCTGAAGAGCTTAAAGATTTGTCCCTTGATATTTAAGATGTTGCATTAGTGCATTCAGTTGATAATGAAATTTAAGGGAGAACACAACAGTAAAACGGACTGTCCATGGTATTTTCCCATCTGCAACGAGTTCATTTGACTCTGAATGTGGATGATACTGATGGCCATTTCATCCATTGTTTCACCAGAACTTGGTAGACATGGAGTTGACAAAGCAAAGACACAACTACTGACCATCAGAATTGAGTATCCATAATGTCTTGTGAAAAGAAGGCTGATGCATATATAAGAGTGTAGGTTTTCATGGCTGGACTCCATTGTAATAAATTTTTTCAATGTGTGTGTCCATGCCATGATGTGATACAACTACTGATTTCAGTTATTATTGGAGGCATCATGATAACCCAAAGATGGCTCCATTAACCCACTGACTGTATTTCTCCATTTTAGATATGCTGTGATCTGTCACCACCTCTTTGCCTTAATTTTCTACTCTCACCCATAATAATGAAAATTACCACTGTATCAACCATCCCATCGGAACACAACACGTCTACGTGACTGTGTCGATTGTTGTTGCACCATCTCATGTCCAGTACTATTCTCACCAATATCATTAATCCTAGATTTTCAAATAGATCACTCTTCCTGCGTCACTGTCACTTGTTTTCGCATGTTACTTTTCATATATATTTATCTGCCACACACTCGTTGCTCATCCTACCAGCCTCTCCCCAACCCCTCCCCTTCTTTTTCCAGATTGCACACACTAACTTCATCTAGTCTGGATACAGGTGCTGTCCCCCTATACAAGAAAGTTTCATTATTCCTTGCAGAACCCAGTTCCACATACTGTTCCTGCATTGTTGCCTGGTTCTTAGAATACCCTCTAAATGGCCTTACCACCAAATCAAACATCTCCAGCTGCAACCCCTCCTTCCACAGTTACCTCCATCCATTCATATTCCACCAGTCATAAATCCTCACCAACCTTGTCTTGCATGTAAATTGGCCCAAACCTTCTTGCAATACCTCTTCTGCATCCAAATTCTGCTTCTATGCATCTCATATTAATGCATCTCATCTTACACATAAGCTCTTGCTTTCCAAGAACTAGAGCAGCATGCACGACGCCACCTCAAGAAACTCTCCAACCAGTTTTGTCTCCTACTCCAGCCTTGGACTACCACTATCCACTACCTTTAAAACAGCCTTCAAACCTTCCCTACATACACAACCCCAGCCTCATGATCTACTACATTTACCCCACCCTCAATAACTCCCTCCCACCAACACACAGAATCCAGAGATTAAACAGATCTGAAACACAGCCATTAACCTTTCCTCCAAAATTGTTGGTCCCACAGAAGTATCAGTCCTTCCCAAAGGCCCTTATCTTTTGCCGCACTCCCAAATTAAGTCATGGTGGACTTGTTAAAGGAAATCTCTCCTTCTTCCATTCCCTACTGTGGAAACACGTTTTCGTCATCAACCCTACCAGACTCCAACAACTCCTAATGCTGAACCCTCTTCTGACATAGTTTCCTATTTCATTCAATCATAATCCATAGCTCGCTGCCCCAAAATCCCCCCCCCCCCCCCCCCCCACACACACACACACACAGTAACTTTCCACAATTCTTGAACTTTGTGTCTTGCATCACCATCATTCCCCAAATCACTCAATATTTAAGCTAACCTTATATCTGTGAAAGAACTGAAATTCACCACCTAAAAACTGATCCAAACTTTATACTCAAATCTGTTTACAAAGGCTCTGCCACTGGAGTTTTGAACAAGAAAGATTACCTGCAGAGGGACTCCACCTACAAAAACTGCCACACCACTCCCATTCCAGAAATCCAGCATGATCTCCAGTGACTCTTAAAAAGCCTTTGGCCCATCCTACAATGTCTCCCCAGGGTCCATCTCTTACCTCACTCCTAACACTCCCCACACTCCCACCTTCTATATCCTTCCTAAAGTCCATAAACTCAACCACCCAGTACACCCCGTTGTGACCAGTTACTCTGCCGCCACTGAGAGAATATCTGTTCTCATAGACCCAACACCTTGCCAGCCTGTTACCTGCAACCTACCTTCCTGTATAAAGACACCAACTGTTTCCTTCACTGAGTCTTCAGCTCATGTTCTTTCACCACACAGCACTCTGCTTGACACTGTTGATGCCACCTTCCTTTACACGAACATCCCTAATACCCTTGGGTTTGCCACTACTGAACACTAAGTTTCCCAGTGCCCAAAGGATTCCAAACCTACAACCTCCTTCCTGTTCACCATGACCAACTATATGCTCACTTGCAATTACTTTGTCTTTCAAGGCATCACCACCACCTACAAACAAATCCACATTACAGATATGTCAGGCCCATGACCCCATCATATACAAACCTATTCATGGATCATCTAGAGGAATCCTTCCTAGACATCGCAGAACCTGATTCAGATTCGTTGATAACATCTTTGTGATCTGAATTTAGGATGAGGACACTTTATCCATGTTCCTCCAGATCTCAGCACCTTCTCCCCCATTTGCTTTGCCTGGTCCTCCTCAACCCAGCAAGCTATCTTCTTCAATGTTAACCTCCATCTACATCAGTACCTCCATTCATGTCAAACGTATCAGCCACTAGCAATACATCCATTTTGACAGCTGCCACCCATGCCATACCAAGAAGTCCCTTCCAAACCTAGCCACCCATGGCCATCACATTTGTAGTGACAAGCAGTCCCCCTCAAAATATATCAAGCATCCCAATAAGGCCTCCATAATGTCTCTCCTAACCTCGTACAGGAACATATCTCCTGTGCCTTATCTCTCCAGTCACCCACCACCTCTCAAAGTCCTACTGTCTGCCCACAGAGGAGCATTTCCTTCGTAACTCAGTACCACACAGGACTGAAACAACTGAGTCACATTCTCTGCCAGGGTTTTGACTACATCTCGTTGGGCCCTAAATTGAGGAATACCCTCTGTCCTTTCCATCTTTCCCACATGGTACTCCACCACCCACCAAACTTACACAATATCCTCGTCCATCCCTACTGAACCGCTGCTTATAACCCTTTGCCTCATGGCCCTATATGCAATACCTGTCCCACAAATCTTCCCATCACCACCTACTCCAGGTCCAGTCACAAGCATCACCTGTCCCATCAAAGGCAGGGCTACCTTTCAAACCAGTCATATGATCTACATGCAACCACTGCATTGTGTTGTGTTGTATGTGGGCTTGACAGCCAACAAGCTGTCTATCCACATGAATGGCCACCAACGAACTGTGATACAATAGCTCCATATTTAGCAATTATATTCAATTGCTCGCTCACAGAGAGACACGTACCTAAAGATTGGAAAATTGCTCAAGTCCCACCAGTACCCAAAAAGGGAAGTAGTAGTTATCCATTGAATTACAGGCCCATATCACTAACATTGATTATCAGTAAGGTTTTGGAGCATATACTGTATGTGAACATTATAAGTACCTCAAAGAAAATGAGATTTATTGATGCATAGTCAGTATGGATTCTGAAAATATCATTCTTGCGAAACACAACTAGCTCTTTATACTCGTGAAATAATGAGTGCTATCGACAGTGAATGTCAAATTTATTCCGTATTTTTAGATTTCCAGAAGGCTTTTGACACCATTCCCCACAAGTGTCTTCTAACCAAAATGTGTGCCTACGGAATATCGCCTCAGTTGTGTGACTGGACTCATGATTTCTTGTCAGGAAGATCAGTTTGTAGTAATAGATGGAAAGTCATTGAGTAAAACAGAAGTAATATCTGGCATTCCCCAAGGGTGTTATAGGCCCTCTATTGTTCCTGATATATATTAACAATATAGGAGACAATCTTAGTAGCATTCTTAGATTGTTTGCAGATGATGCTGTCATTAACCATCTTGCAAAGTCATCAGATGACCAAAACAAATTGCAAAATGATTTAGATTAGGTATCTGCACGGTGTGAAAATTGGCAATTGACCATGAATAAAGAAAAGTGGAAAGTTATTCACATGAGTATTAAAAGAAATCTGCTAAATATTGATTACACGATAAGTCACACAAATCTGGAGGCTGTAAATTCAACAAAATACTTAGGGATTATAATTACAAATAACCTAAATTGGAATGATCACATAGATAATGTTAGAGCAAACCAAAGACTGTGATTCATTGGCAGAACACTTAAAAGGTGCAACAGGTCTATTAAAGAGACTGCTTACACCACACTTGTCCGCCCTGTTCTAAGAGTATTGCTGTGCTGTGTGGGATCTGCATTAGGTGGGACTGACAGATGACATTGAAAAAGTACAAAGAAGGGTGCTTGTTTTGTATTATCGCAAAATAGGGGAGATAGAGCCATAGACAGGATACGTGAATTGGAGTGGCAATCATTGAAACAAAGGCGTTTTTTGTTGCGACAGGATCTTCTCATGAAATTTCAATCACCAGTTTTCTCCTCTGATTGCAAAAACATTCTGTTGGCACCCACCTACATAGGGAGAAATGATTGTCATGATAAAATAAGAGAAATCAGGATTCGCACAGAAAAGTTTAAGTGCTCGTTTTTCTCGTGTGCCGTTTGAGAGTGGGACGGTAGAGAGACAGCATGAAGGTGGTTCATTGAACCCTCTGCCAGGCACTTTATTATGAATAGCAGAGTAATCATGTAGATATAGATGTAGAAATATATCCTACATTATCCATAAACCTCCTGGCCTCAACCTTCATTAGCCACTGTCTTTCACCTGTCAATCCCCTTCTCTGTTTCCATTCCAGCACTATACTGCGTTCTTTTCCACCAACACACACACAGTCTTTTTACTCCCCTACTTTTCTGCTCCCCCCACCCTCTGTCTAACCTCCTGACTGCATGTAGCTGCCCTACCATCTGCCCACCCTGTCCCTGTACCCTGTATGCTCCCACAAGCAGCACTTTCCCATACCCCCCCCCCCCCCCCCCCCCTCTGCCGTGCTATCCCACCCCCCTTCCCACCCCAGTCTCCATCTTATCACCACCACTCAGATTGCTTCTCCCATCATATATTGTTGCTTGCAATCTTGGTAGCCAGACACAGTGGTCACATGAGTTGTGCTTGCGTGAATGTGTGCGTGTATGTTGTCTAAGTCAGAAGAAAGGGCTTTTGGCCAAAAGCTTACTTGCACAACCCTTTTGTTGTGCCTGCCTGCAACTCAACATCTCCACTTTATGGTGAGTAGCAAAATGTCCTCTGTTTCTCAGAGCTACAATATTATGCAATTTCTCAAGCTTTCACACAAGTAATTACACAGATGGCTCCATTTCATGTAAGTATGGTTGCACATAAAACTGGACCATTTATTCACATTTTTGCACCTAAATGTCTTTTCAGAAACAGAACTTTATTATTGGTTTGTTAAGCAGTGTGATACTGTTGGATGTCCAAAATGTACATCTTCAGTGTTTTTCAAGAATGTATATTATAGCAGCTTCTAGTGGTTCCATGATGTCATGTACCCAACCATAGGTGCCTGTGTGTTGAAACTGTTTCATGAATTGTATTTTATGTTACAGATTATATTTGTGGTGTACTTACAAAAGTGCCTCATTTTTAACTCGCAAAGTGTAGAATACTTAAGCACTCATTATTCAGATTCAACTTACTTGGGCACAGTATTTATGGTGTTTCAAAATATCTGGCTCATTGATCATTAATGAGCAGTTATCCAGCCTTTTATGTCCATGTACTGTTTAAACTTTTATATCTTTCAGAACAACTGTCACCCCCCCCCCCCCCCCTCCCATTGCCCCCCAAAAAAGGAAGAAAGGTAGTTTCATCATTTTGGGTTTGCAGACATGCACATTTAGTGACAAATACACTTCTATATCACAGTGTGGCATTAAAATTATTAATCATGGTGCTAGTACCATGGCAAACATAGCTATCATTGTTGCCCTACAAGCTGTCAGTAACTCGAAGGTTGGCTTACTAGGAATGATCCTATTGGAGGTGTTATGTCATTGCCTTCCTCCAACATTTGAACTGACAACCACCAATTTACAGAGGACTTAAGGATTTGATGTGGACTCTGAACCTCAATGCAACTCAGCATTTTTCACATAAACAATCACTGTTGTAGGTAAAAGAAGTGATACCTTAGTCTGGCACTTTATCAATGAACCACAATGCCCTTTATTAGTGCTACATCTGCAGATTTTTAATTTGTATCACTTAGACTGCACCCTAGCCAGGCAATATGAATGAACATCATAGTGTTATGCCAGGGTGATACAAAAAGATGGTCACCATTTCAATTCCCTATATTTCCTGCACTGTATGTTGCATTTTAATTCTGTAAATTACATTTGATTATATATATGTGGAAGGTGAGAAAAGCGCAATATGTCCTCCTCTGGCTCCATGGATTACATCTAGACAGTAACTGAATTCCTGCCACCCTCAGTGACAAATGTCTTGCATGACTAGGTTCATCGCAGACGTGATACATTTACTTAGGTCTTTCAAGTGGGAAAAGCATTCACATCTGTGAGAAAAAATGGTACATAAACTGCACATTTCACAAATTCTCACGGGAAAAAAATTGCAGAATGTGAAATCAGGTGATCTCAGTGGCCCCAAGTGAAGTGCTAACTAAGTCTTCATTCTCCATGCAACTTATCCATCACTGAGGTAGAGATTCTTTCAGAAAACATCAAACATTCAGATGCCAATGGGGTGGAGCTCCATCCTGCTGAAAAATGTGATTCTTGGACCTTCATTCATTTGAGAAACAAGCAAGTTTTGCATCATTCTGAGGTATGTTATTCCAGTAACCATACTGTTATCAAAAGAGAAAGGTTCATAAACCTTTGTCATCAATGCATTGTGAAATAAATTAACTTTGGGGCTGTCCAGTTCAGTTTCCAGTGTTACATGGGGATTTTGTAGTCTGCAGATCCAAATGACGTCCCTGTTGACTTCCCATTTAGGTGAATTGTAGCTCCATCACTAAAAATTACACAAAGCAGAAACAATTTATCTTTTTTCTCAGTTTCAGAGCTCTTGGTCACAAAATTCTCCATGCTTCTTCTTATCATTTGCCTGAAGAGTCTGTTCCAGTCGTAGATAATATTGTTTGTTCACTAACTAGTGCCTCTCCCCATTGGAGTTCCAATGACAAACTTAGGCTGAAATGCATGCTGCACCACAGCTGCAGTCTCACTTAACCAAATGAATGAATGTCAAATGAGTTGGGTTGCATAGTAGCCAGCTCACTTCCAACTGCTGCAGTACACACTACATGCAGTGCAGTGCCAGAGCACTCTAACAGCAGTATTCAAAACTTTACAATATATGCGTTCAAATATACTTAATTCAAGTACAATAACAGTGCAGAAAATATAGACAACTGAAATTGTGCACATCTTTCTGAATCATCCTGTATGCAAGCATTTCTTTAAAGACACCAAATACATTCTCTATGATTGAAGAAAAATGAGCCTGGCATTCCTGTTCAGTTAAGTTTACTTAGATTTCTTAGTGAGAAACAGTACATTCACTTTCATTGAGCTCTCTTCACAAATTAATATGTTAATCTATCAGGAAAACAAGGTGTGCTTGACTATACATCATATCAGAAATCTTTCAAATGGTTTGGAGACAAAAAAAGGTAGGACAGAAAAGTTTTAAAAACATTCTTTGTATTCTGATTTTTTTCTAGTGAGTCGAAATTAGGTTTATTCAGAAAGCTGGTTTTCTTAAAATATTATACTCACAAGGCTCGTGGTATCAACCTTCCAAATTTTTTCTTCCAAAATCTACTCTCAATCAATTTGATAAAATACCTTAAAACAACACTGATCCCTTGTTACAATACAGCTAAGACAGTAAAGTGCTACACTTTCATTGACTTTTTGATGTAATTTTATTTCAGTGAAGCCAATCTGTTTACCAGTTGGAGAAGAGCAACAATATATGAACCCTAACAAGAAGAGGATGATTGTTGCTGGCTGGGGAGTTACTGAAACAGGTAAATATTTCATTATAAAATATGTTTAATTTCTATTATTTAAATACAACTGTCAAAACTGCAGACTAAAATAAAAGGAGACAAAGAACATCTTCTTTCCAATTGTGAAACTCAAATTAACTACAAGATGGTGAATCTAAAGCTTCCGAAACTAGGATATCTTAAATAGAAATAAATTTTCTACATAATGGTGCATTGTTAAATTTTATTGGTACTACACCAATGAAACCTGTTGGGTTCACTCAGTCACTCTCCCTCCCTCCTCCACCCCCCCCCCCCCTCTCTCTCTCTCTCTCTCTCTCTCTCTCTCTCTCTCTCCTCTCTCTCTCTCTCTCTCTCTCTCTCTCTCTCTCTCTCTCTCTCTCTCTCTCTCTCTCTCTCTCACACCCCCCCCCCTCTCCCCACCACCCATTTCCTTCCCTCACTCTCCATCCCCCCACCCCCTACTCTGCCTCCCTCCCCCTCACTACTAGGAAGTCTTCTGCACTTACATTTTTACATGTTAATGAGGTTCTGGACCCAGAATATGATTAAGAACTGTCCTGAATCAACATCTGCTCTCTAGGTGGAGATTGTCACAACACAATACTTTCCTTCGCTTTATTGATGGCATCAAGAAATAGGGAGTCTTTTACCTTAGCGTACTGAAGAGACAAGGCAAGATCACTGAATGTTTAGGATACTATGACAGTAATACAGTAACACATTCAGCCAATATGGATACAGTGACAAATACAATGGGCTGAGTTCATGTAACATTTTTGAGTTTTCACAGAAATATGTCCTACGAGCTCACCACCTTCACAAGGTGCAGGCATTAGGGACTCTTTGTGAAAGATAAAAGTGCTGTAATCCAATCTGATGCAGATGCTACTACATTATAAATGGTAAATAAATATATCTTGAAAATTATTAACTTATTATTGCATATGGACAGATACTGAAGTTGTATAATACACAGTAAGTAAACATGTGTACTGTATTAGGACTGATGACACTCCTCTTTCCCCCTGAAAATAATACTTAAGTGAGAATCAATAAATGAAACAGAAATTACATAGTTTTGAGTGTTTGCATTGTTAAATGCTGATAATTCCTTTGGAATTTCTGTAGTCATTGGGGAAAGTGGCAACCACATGACTGTTTAAGTAGGTGTGTAAGATCAGAGTCTGGAGGCGTAGCATCAGATGTTCAAAAATATATCTGCCACACAACCCTGAAGACATAAAGGGCAGATAAGTGTGAGAAATATTGCAAAACCAGTGTTGATTACAATTCCAGAAAATCTGGACAATTTGTTCAAGAGGAAGAGCTTTGCAAATCGAGCAAGTCAGTAATGTGGTGGTCCTTCTCTGGCTCTTGCACAAGTTATTAGGCTTGGCATTGATTGAAAAGTTGTTGGATATTCTGAGTGATAAAGTGCATAAGTCTGTCAAACTGGTACCTTAGATCATCAAAATCCTGAGCTGCTTGGAGGGCCCTGCCAATATGCTTCAAATGTTCTCTATTGGGGAGAGATCTGGTGACCTTGCTGGTCAAAGTAGGATTTGGCAAGCACAAAGACAAGAAGTAGAAACTTGCAACAAGTGTGGGTGGGCATTATTCTTTCTGACAATTAAGCTCAAGATGGCTGGCCATGAAGGGAACAATAAGGGGCATGGCATATTGTCAATGCAACCTGTGCTGTAAAGGTGCTATGGATGACAACCCAAAGTGATCCAGCTATGAAATGAAATGGCACCCCAAACAAGCTCTCCTGGTTGTCTGGCCATATGGCAGGCAAACCCTCAGGTTAGTATTTCACCATTATTGGGGTCTTCTCCAGATAAATTTTCAGCCTGGACCCTCACCAACAACACATTGTTTATCAGTTTATATGTTATAACAGACATATAGTAGGCATAAGTTGGTAACCAGGAAAAGATCTTGAATCAGTACAATTAAAGAAAAATCCCTTCCTTTTACATCCAATAAACAGCATCAGTACCCCATGCTATGACCAGCATGGAAAACATCCAATAATCAAACAAATAATATTGAGGATGTATGATTACAAGTGCTATTCTGATATGGAGAGGTTGGTACAAAACAAGAATTTCTGGTTGGCCATACTGAACCAGTCGGAAGACTAATGACTCATCCTCCCCCCTGCCAAAAAAGTCAAATATTATTGATCCACTTAAACACTGGAACTTAAAATCTTTTGCATTGTGTGTAAGAGCAGAGTTTTGAAGATGCTGTCAAAAAGTTTACAAACTGTTTTTATTTTCACTCATAGATATCTTACAGAGATGTATTCTGCCAACTCTTCACTGGTGAAGAAAGTGCTCATTGTACAGGAGTTTGTAATAAGAGTAATATGTGAAGTCCACTATAGACAGTTTGGCTTACTGCCCACAACCATACAGTAAATTTGCTGCCCTTTGAAAATTGTTGTAAACTATTGCTCACTGATCGAAAACAATGGTAACATTCATAAATATAATACTATAAAGAGTGATTCCTTAGGATCAGGTGTTGAAAAATCATAACAACTAATAAATTTACTCACTGAAATCGTCAAAAGAAGACATAAGCTGTTTTCATGTAGGGAAATAGTTATTCCACAAAGATTGTGATGAACAATGTGGTTAAGTAAACAGTAAAGTAAAATAAGTGTGCTTTGTGTATGATGGAATCCTCACAAACATTTATTGCTAGCAAGTAAACCACAGGAGTTGCAATACTACAATTTCAGATGTATCATTTGATTTTTTTTCCACATATGATATAAATGATAAATGGCAATGGGTCAAATTTAAACCTCTATAATTGAGATATGTTATATTAAATCAATTGAATTGAATTAAGTTTAATTGAATTGAATCATCGGTTTTAATTCATTCTTAAGTGCTTTTCTCCATATACCTTTCTTCTGCAACGCTTGCATGGCTTAGAAAATCATTAAATTACATCAAAATGGATAATGTTATCTCCACCACCCTATCCTTTCTTTCCTCATTTCATCTTTCCTCTGTATCGTGACATCTGTCAGACCACATTTTTGTAGTCATCTAGCACAGTCACATCTCATAACACCATTCCTCGTAGATGCAAAACTGATATTTGCTTCCCATACTCAGTCCACAAATGAAAGAAGAAATTTTGATGCATTGCATAATGGGAAGTACCTCGAGCTGTGCACTTCAGTGATTTGCAGAGTATGGATATAGATATAGATGTAGGATTGATGGCATGTTTTTGGGCAAAACATCAATAAATTTCATGTGTTCACTCTAATGTTCTGGAATAGCATTTTAATGAAAATTTAGTTTTAAAATCACCGCACTTCTAAGTGTCTGTGTAAAACTTGTTCCAATAAGAGTATTAATGACAAACAATTAGATGAAGTAAAAGTAAAATACTGTTACAGGAACCAGCAGTTCAAAGCTTCTCAAAGTGACAGTTCCAGTTGTACCTGTACAAAGATGTGCTGCAGCATATAAAAGAACTAGTGCAGTAATTAACATCAAACAGATATGTGCAGGAGGCTCTGAAGGGCGTGATTCATGTGCTGGAGACAGTGGAGGGCCTTTAATGATAAATGAAAACAGTAACAAGGGTCCAGTGATGGTGCAGTATGGAATAGTTTCATTTGGCCCAAAGAAGTGTGCATCTGAGGGCTATCCAGGAGTGTACACAAGAGTGGCATACTACATGGACTGGATACTTGACAATATGCAGCCATGAAACTACAGTTTGTTTTCATAATGAAAATGAAGACCACAATTGTGATACCTGTTGTATATATGGCACTGTTTCAATAGCAATGACTGTTTTTATTTATTTTTGGCTGTATTGTGTGATCTTACTCTTGCTGTAGAGATCCTTTACCAAGATATAGTGAAATATTTTCAGAGTGTATATTCTGTACATATCGTAATTATGCACCTCTAATGAGGTGGTATTTGTGAAGACTACATCTCTATAATGTGGATGACGCAATACACTAATCAGAATGCTACAGGCATAGAATATGCTGCCTTATTTCACTCTCATTAATACTGATTGTTTGTAACAACAATAAAATGGAAGTTTTTGAAATAAGGTAATTTGCCTGAAAATTTCTGGCAGTACATGAACTGTGTGATTACAAGAATAAGGTTAAAAGTACCTGGAACACAGCTGTGACAGCTGGTTAAAAGACTGGATAACACCCTAATTTATCATATTATAGTTAAGACATGATGTAAAACTGTTACTTTAGGTGCCTGCTTCTTCAGAGCATTATAATCTTAAATGCTCATTGAATAGTACACCTTTGTAAGATATAAAACTGCAGGAGCAGTACTGATGAGCTTTCAATGTTACAAGAAATTTTTTTTGATTTATATTACTGTTGATCATTGCAGTTTTCTTGCTTATAATGCATGAAAGAATGAATGTTTCTTCACAAAATATACCTCCAATTTTATTTATATCAAATGCTGTTGATTGTGATACTAACATTATGTGATAAATGTGTGTTGTGATAAATAAACTTAATGTCTGATCTTCATTATTTTCACTAAAACCACTGTGAACTAAGAAACAAAATTAACTGAATAAGTATTATCTAAATCTATTTTTGTTAGAAATACATACAATCCAAAAAGAGTGTGGATGTGTCATTCCTCTGTTCACAGATTATTTGTACTATTATACTGTCTAGCCAGTGAATTGGGTAATTTTGAGAACCTAAAATTGTTGCTCATCAGCTGCTTGTTTAACATTGAGAGAATAAGAGATAATTTTTGTTTTTAAATTGTTGTACTCAGATTTACATCTCAACAGTTGAGGGATTTAAACTTGATAATATTGTGTTTACATTGTTATCTAATTGACTCATTTATATTAATATATATTCATGTGACAGAAAAGTATAAATTTTTTTAAGGTGTGAAATTACGAATATTAACACCCGAACTAAGCTTAAACTGTTACAGTATTAGTTAGAATTTAGGTAAGTTCCAGTTAATTATTTAAACTATCAGTACAGTTTCAGAAAGATAGCCAAATGAGACTCTGATAATAATTCAAGGATCATCTCTTCAGAGTGAAAACCCTACTGGAGCATTACAATATTTGTGCAATATCAGGATACTAGTTAGCAAAAATCTGTTCAACCAATAAAAAGGATAATCTGCAACAAACTATTGGGGGGGGGGGGGGGGGGGGGGGGGGGGGGGCGGCACTAATAATCCCAAGTGAAAGAGACAGTCAGCTCAATGCTTAGAGAGCTTTTAATTTTGATTACATTGTGGAGATTAATTATCCTAAACAGCTATAGTTATATTGAAGCTAAAGTTTCTTTATATTCATAACAGCAGGACTACATTTCACAACAGCAGTATAAGGCGTGCTTACTGAAAGGGTTCTGGGTGTGAATATGCATTAAATTCTTGATATGGTTTTTTTCATCAAATTTGTATAAATTGGTAATACTTCCATATTAACCTTTCCAAAATGTGAAATATCTGAGGTAATATGAAATAACTTACATATAGAAATGGTGCCCTTATGTAGTATTTAAACAGTGCAACTTTTACAATAAAATAGATAATCGACATGCTTTCTCATTTAGAAATGGCCAGAGTACAGAAGACATTGTATGTTTAACATGGACAGGAAAAATCCTGAATTTAATTCACCAAAATTTTGTATCCTCTCATACCAGCTGCTTTCAGTAATTGTTTTTACTGTCCATAGCATTGATAAAATAAGAGATTAATAAATTACTCTTTAGTAGAAGAATGAAAGACGCCTAATCTGTATTATAATTGTAAGTTATTTTAAGACAATGTAGAAGCAGCAGATGAGAAATTACACTCCATTTGAAAATACCCCAACAGCATTGTGGAACTCTGTGTTCCCTACGATAAATAGTGGTAAATTTCAACACAAAATAAGATGGATAACATTTGCAGTTATCTCTTATAATAAGTTTAATAAAAAAATTATATTAGGGTCCTTGAACATAAAGTGGCCCAATAGTCTCACTTGGCCACCTATAATGTGAATGAAATTTTGCATGGGTGTTTCTCTATTGAAGTGTTCTGCAACTGGTGTACCTTCACAAAGTCAAAGGTGTCATTGCAAAGTTTTACATATTACTGTAAGAAGATAATTAAATACATGCTGATGACTGCTATATTTTCATAAGAATTAAATGTAATTTATTTACTCATTATTGTTGTTATACTTTGCTTACATTAAGTTCATTGTATTCTCTCCTGTACCAATGTACCAGTTATGCTGCCAGAGAGACAGTACTTCGTAACACAACATTTTTTATACATGGATGGCTGTACATGCATTTCCCTAAAATTCTGGGATTAGCAAAAATGCTCCTCCCTTATTAATTTTATTGCATTGTTTGGATATTTGTTCCAGTTTACAGCCACTGCTTAAACTTTGATACTTCTGTATGCCACCAAAGGAGTGTTACATTGTCAGACAGTATTTCAGTTCAACAATATTGTCATTCCATCCTGGATCTTCCATTGTTGAGTATTTCAGTTCAGTTTCACCACAACTGTGCTCTGTGGTTGTGTGAATATTGTGATTGCAACGCTATATTTTCTGTTAGTGTTGTTAAAGTGAAACCACCGAGGTCAAAAAAGAAACAGGAAGTAAGGCAATAAAGAGATAATTATTTATATTTTTTTTCTTGTGTGTGTGTGTGTGTGTGTGTGTGTGTGTGTGTGTGAGGTGAAAAACGCGCCCTCTCTGTTAAGTGAGGATTTGAATTATTTTTGTTGGTTGTCAGAAAAAATTAAAAACAAGTAAAGCTCTTGACTACATTGATATACATTTCACTAAAAGTACAGGAAGTTAGCTATAAGGTAGCCAAACTTATCATAAAGGCCAAATAACCACACACAATAGTAGAAATATTGTTAATGCCCACATAATAAAAGAGTGGTAAAAATAGTCCTTGGTTCAGAAGCTGCTACTGAATTTTCAAAAATCGCTCTCTGCTGACATGAACAGCTGCTAATTTAGTAACATGGACAACATCAAAGGTATTTTGAAGGACAAAATTGAGAACAGTTATAAGTTCTCACTTCAGTCAATGAATCTACTGATATTGGCAGTTATGCATAACTTCTTTCCTACATAGAATATGTTGATGGGGATATAATTGCAAGTAATTTATTGAGTGCATTAGTGTTTATACAGTTGGGGCTGCTTCTGTGACATGCCATGTGAAAGGATTCGAGGGTAAAGTATGCGAAGTTAGTCATAACTGATCATTGTCTTATTCAAACAATGGAAAATCCTGGATGCAATGTAACAATACTATGAAAAGGGAAGTTGCTATTTACCATATAGCTGAGATGCTGAGTCACACAGATAGGCACAATTAAGACTTCCACAAATAAAGCTTTTGGCCGTTGACAAACACACACATTCGCACGCTCTCTCTCTCTCTCTCTCTCTCTCTCTCTCTCTCTCTCTCTCTCTCTCTCTCTCTCTCTTCCCTCCCCCCCCCTCCCCCCCCCCCCCTCCTCTCACCTCCCTAATGCAAACACAACTCGCATGACTGTAGTCTTAGGCAACTGAAATCACACTGTCCTTTTGTTGTGCCTATCTATGACTTAGTATCTCTGCTATCTGGTGAGTAGCAACTTTACTTCTCATTACTTTGTCTTATTCACTGAGAAGTCACGGTTACTAAATCTTTGCTGTCTCTTCTAAAAATTGTAAAAGACAAAGTAGTAAAAACTGTGGGCTTCATCAAATTGTAGCTCCTAAATATGAAACTTTTGATGTTTTATGTCAAGAAATGGTATCGCAGCACACTACACTTCTGCTACAAGCAGAACTACAATGGTTACCTGGAGGTAAAGTGTTAATGCAAATGTGTGAACTCAGAGATGATGTACTTGTCTCCTTTACTACTGAGGGCCAGGAGTATTCAGATTCATTTGCAGATGATCAATGGGTATCTAAGTTAGCATATCTTTCTGATATTTCTGCACAATGATATGGATTAAACAGAAAAATGGCACTAAAACTGTGTATCATTTAGTTGCTGTCAGACAGTCCCTAAAGTAAAAACCAACAATATACCATAGGAAAAATGGAAGGAGGAAACAAAAGTATTTGGAATTGTTTGGATAATACTCTAGGACTTATTAATAAGCTAAATTTGTGGATACAGAATATTGAAAACGTACTGTGTGAGATGTTCTTAGCTGTATGGCCTGTGACTTATGATAAGAAGGTATTGATACACTTAAAGAATATTTAGTACTCGTACAGCAGAATTTCAATAATTGAAGATTGTGATTGGGTCCATGATCCATTTGTGGATTCAAAATATCATCTGAATAATGTAAGCTTAGGTTTGCAAAAGGAACTGGCAGATTTGAAATTATAATTTTTCAAAGTACCTTGATATACATTTTGGTTGTCAACAAGCCACAAATACCTGGCTGTCTGAGATGCCATTTCAGATGCTATTACCATTTTCAGCTATGTATTTGTGCGAAATGGGCTTCCTGGCATTGACTGAAATAAAAAAAAAAAAAAAATAGACAGACAGACAGACAGACAGACAGACAGACAGACAGACAGACAGACAGACAGACAGACATTCTGATTCATAGATGATGAAATGAGGCTTGCTTCACCAACAATTCCACTATGAATCAGTATCTGTGTTCAGCTAAGTAGACTCAAGTATAACATTGAAGCTATGAGCATAGTTATTTACTTTAAAATTCATACTGGAAATTTCTATTTTCTACAGTGAAGTGGACTTAATAAGCTTTTAATAAAGGCATGAGTTTTTTCTGTTTAATAATAACAACAATAATAAAACAATGGAAAATCCAAGATGGAATTAACAATATTGTCAATAAGACAGTTGCTACTCACCATGTAGTGGAGATGCTGAATCACAGGATAGGCAGAACAAAGAGACTGCCAGAAAGCGAGCTTTTGGATAACAAGCCCTTTGTCAGAAATGGACAACATGTACATTCAAATGCAACTCTCACACACATCACCAGTCTCTGGCTCTTAAGGCCAGTCTGTCTTGAAATATTCTGTTCACGCCTCCAGAAATGGGCAGCCAATGAGTAACACTTGCATTCAAATTTTCAAAGGTAATTTTCCTTCCTCAATTGCTCCATACAATTCATTGTTTGTGACTTGCCTAACTGATGAATGGGAGAACCAGTTGTAGGTTTTTCTGATTAAAAAGAATTGTAGGTTTTTCTGATTAAAAAGAATTGTAGGTTTTTCTGATTAGAAAGTATAAATTACTACGAAGGAATTCTGCAGTAGCATGTCCCAATTGCTATTAATTTTACAAAATTTACACCTCTATCCCTTACACAAGCATTTAAAGCTGAGATAAGAGCATCAGTGGTGCATTCATTTAGTTGCAGAATATTGAATAATGGTATATAGTGCACAGCTTTGAAAAATATCACAAGTTACCTCAAATGTATTGCAAAGACAAATGTTGACAAAGGAATGTAGTACAAAGAAAATAGATGGTGAAAATGTATCACGCATACCTATATTTCGAACCTAATGTTACATATGTCAATTTTTTTTTCACAGTACAAAGTCATCGTATCCTATTTATCTGTCAATCTACATAGGCCAAATGTATGATAGGATACTAGTGTTAGAAGGAAAAAAAGTGACATACGTAACAATGGTATGGGATACCTCAGTTGATATATATCGGCTGTGGGTCAACTGAAGTACAAGATACATAAAATCTGTATCTCAGTTTTTTCACCCTCACTAGTATCAACTGAACAATAGGATACTAATACTAGCAACAAACATAAAATGTGTGCCCTATTCTTCAACTGATCCAAAGCGTCATAATCGTAAATAAAAATAAATGAATGTGTTATTAAGAGGTAGCCATTGCGTATGCTTTTTTTTGCTTGTGGTAGTCTGCACAGAATACTGCGGTCGGTAAATGCACAGTCAGCAGGGCATACGTTGGCAGAGTGATGAGGTGCTGTAGGGGAAATGCCAAGTGCTGGAGGGGAACTGCTGCTCTAACCTACACTCAAATTTTTTGTAGATGTTAAGTGGAGCTCCTCCACATCCACACTTGCATGGTGACCACTCAAAAAGATCTGTCAGCCTTGTTTTCATGAGTATTTGAAAAAATCCCGCTTAATGCAGCAATTTATTTTCACCTGGCATGTTAACAATTTGGAACTTTCAAAGAAGCATTGTGAAGGGCGAATTTTGAGTAAACCTTCACATTTTTCTGGTTGTCATGTTAAAATTTGCTTCTTTTTCCAAAACACAGCAGAGTTTACACAGTGTCGCCTCTCACATATTGCGGCACAATTGTCGGAGAATTCTGAATTGGTGAAGTTGGGAATTGAGGGAAAGTAAGGTCAGTAGCTTATTAAAAAAAAGCACATCCTCTGTTCAGAATAAGCATGTAATGTCTTCACTCACGTTGTTCCAAAACCCATAGCATTTCTTGTTTCACCAGCTATCGATGACCTCTAAAACTTACATTCTTTCATTGTTAGTGGAATAACATGGTACATAAAGAAGTTTTGCATAATAACTGTATGGTAAAAAACTCTATTTGTGTGCTATCATTTGCCAAAATCCCATTTCGATATTTCAAACCATTTATGAAATGGGACGGATGTTGTGGATATTTCATTCTGGCTTTATGACTGGCTGAGCATGATCGCAAATGAATGTGTTACATCAGATCAATTTTCTCGAGACATGATGGAGAGACCTCCATCTCAGTCTAAAGAAATATTTGATATGTTAGCTAAATTTCATATGCAGAAATATATTGTGTAATTTGCACCAAATGCAAAATCATAACTCCCATTTTTCACTGCAAACATTTTTGAATTTCGCGCAGTGCATTACTTCCATGTAAATATCACAATAACTGTGACCATTAATGAAATGATGAACACATCATCATGAACCTGACATATAAATCTAAAAATAATGCAACAATCAATTGTTTTACCAAATATTTTCTGTAAAATCGTTTGAGCAAGATGGCAGGCAAGTGCCTCAATTCTGTCATTGCTGACTGGCTGAAAGGTGGCAGACACTGTCTGCCTCCCCATCCAAATAAATGAATGATCTTGCCCAGTTCTTTGGATGAAAACTGGTCACTGCACATTGGCCGCCTTTTCCTCTGCAGATTCTAATTATAAACCATTTGTGTACACATTTTGAATTACACCCTTTTCTGATAGAGAGTCATTCCAATTGCTGTTTCCCCTGCAATTGATTCATATCCTGTCGTGTGTACATCAGCTGAAGAATAGAATACTAGTACTAGCAAAAGCAAAAAAGTGAATCCATAATTCTGGCATCTAGTACTTCAGATGAATTACGAAGGCTGTACCCTATTCTTCAGTTGACCCATATAGGTCAACTGAAGCAGGGGGTACAAGTTTGTTGCTTTTTTTTTTTCCACCTTCCACCTTCCACCTTCACCTTCACCTTCACTAGTACTAGTATCCTATTCTAGACTTGACCTACATATTACAGGATATGAATCAATTGGAGTGGAAACCACAATTGGAATGACTCAGTACCAAAGATATAATTCGAAATGTGTACAAAAATGATTTAAAATTACCACAAGCGACAAAAAGCATACAAAATAGTATCTCTTAATAACACATTCATTCATTCATTTATTTTTGTTTACTTTTATAATGCTTTGCCACAGATGATGTTATCTACTCCTAAAAAATAAACTAATATATGTTACCAATAATAACATCATTAGTCAAAGTTGATGAGTTGTATCCCATTCCTCAGTTCACCCTTCAGTTGTATTACCTGCAAGTAGGTTGCAACAAAGCACTTCTTTTTTTCTGAACAGTACATGATGGCTAAGCTGTAACACCTGTCATCAGTACCCTTTAATAAGTGTTCCTCAAAACATCATCCTAAGACATTGCAAATGATAGCAGCACATTTTGCTTTTGTGAATCTTTAGTTAACTGGTCTTACTGAAGCCTGGATTTATCATTAAGTCGGATTGGGAGTGGGAGGGCTAGACCAAGTTCTGGGGGATCGAGCAAAACAGGCTCCAACAGAGATAGCGAGTGGCGCGCCTCAGAGTAGACAACTCTCTCAACCCAAATACACACCCAAGGTACAGGGTACAAGATGACAGTTGTGTGCGGAACATCGGAAACCAATGTTGGTCCTGCAGTGATCATAAATACAGATGTCTCTTGCCTTCCCAAACCATAGAAAAATGTAATCATCCAAGCAACAAGCCCAGAACACTACAGCTTACGGCCGTAAGCTGCCAGGTAAACCTGCTGCAGTTAAGACTATTAAATGCACAGAATTATTTTACCTTTTACATATCAACAGACATAGATAAAGGACTACAACAAGATATTCATTGAAGCAACAAGTAGCAAGTGTTACTGACAACAGTAATACTTAGTTGCCAGACCTGCTGCGAGCCAACATATACATAGATAAACGCGGCTTAAACCAAAACTATGTAATCAATCAATCAATCAAGTCACAGCACAAAGTACAACTGCTAGTGGCTGTCAAACATTTTGTAATAACAGTACTTCAACTGTACGCTGACTGAACACTCAATGTCACTCTGTCGAAAGGCTCTTCTTATGGCTTACCATTAAACAAATTGTGATTCAACGGTGCACATCAATAACAACAGGAAATATCAGTGGCACTCTGTCAAAAGGTAGTAATCTTGCCAACAGAATAATCACAGAGCAACAACATATTTAGTTATAAAGGTAATTTCAACTGTACGCTCATTGAACACTCAACGTGGCTCTGTTGAAAGGCTCCTCTCGTTGCTTGCCGTTAAACAAATTGCCATCCAATGGCACTCTGTTTCATAGACCAACAGCCACAATTTAACAACCACGTCCCTCTTTGGGGGTGTGTACAATACATAAGGAAAGCGCAATCTTACCACAAGGAGCCAGTAACTCGATAATACAAACGGCAGAACATCATGCCTCCAGGCACATCACCTCACCACCCTTCTAGATGAGTCACAACCGAAACCGTGATGAGGCATTGCTTCCCACCTCAAAACAGCTCACCATACAATACAATCCCACTTGCAAAATGCACCCGTCCATGCGGGCCACCTGCCACCAACTGCCCGCATGCTAGTATGTTCTCCCTCTTTGAAAGCCACCAGCAATCGCATACTAAGCACTGGGATCCCCTCTGGTGATGTGCCAGAGGAAGGAGAGCATGGCTCACCTACCATCTGAAAAATGTGATTTACTGAGTTTGCCCGTGTGGTCCATTATTCTGAAAGAACATCACTTTGCAATGAATAATGAAATTTGCTCTTTCACTTGTTTTGTTACAATGTTCAGTGGTTTGCATGGTAACACATGTTGATATGGTCATGAAAAGGTGCTTCCACATTTTCATGGTTCTCAGTGTTCATATATTTCATTAAATCACTTACTTTAGCTGATAACTACAGTTTACAATAAAACTTTGTGTCATCACCTTTCACTCTACACAACCACTTTTTGTGGTGTTCACTTTTTAAGCACTCTGCTCAAAATCTTTGCATTTTACTAATTCTCATGCATCTTACCCATTACAATGAATTAACTAAACTGTGACTATCACTAACCAGCTTCTTGAAGGTGTGCACAAGAACTAAATTGATTTTATTATTGTCACTTCAACATCAAATTTTATTATTGTCACTTCAGTGTCATGGTAAGTGCTTGGGTGGGAATCCCAGAAAAAAATTGGGATATCTGACAGTGATGTATGAGAACAGTGATACATAGGAAACATTTACTCAATTCTTTTAACTGATATTTGCCCTGCCAACACTGATATTTTGTGGCTCCTAATGAGAAATAAGAAAGTTATATCTAATCACTGTGACAACTGATTCACATTTCATGTCAAACTAAAACTTACAATTTACAGCCATCCCTTAAAAGACTCCAGAGTAGTTGCTAAAACACTTTTAAAATCGGCAGAAATGAGACATGTCACAAAACTTTAAATCTTGTCACCAAACTGAATTAACAAGTGCTAGATCCAGTGACAAAATCTCTAAGTTGGTCACCCTGCTTGTACATGTAAGTCACATCTCTTTTACTTGTATTAATTGCATTGCAATCTGACTTAACACTTTCACTGTGGCTGACACTTATAAGCATCACAACAAGCCACGAGCTAGTGCGGCTGACACTTATAAGCATCCGCACTCACTGTCGGATTACGCAGTCTATGTGCAGCATCTAAGCTAGCATAAAAGCGTGTACACCTTTGTGTGGTCAGTTATCGAACATATATTGTTCGTAATGGAGACTAATAAACAAACACCTGGACCTTCCAATGTGAAAAGAAGCAGGAAAGGTGTTAAACTGACAGAAGAACAGTTACTTAGTGTACTAGATGACAGTGATTTGCTGTGTAGTGAGGACGAGGCATACCACAGAGATTGTCATTTAGAGGCTGCAAAAGAATTTCAGAGTGATGATAGCATGGAAGCACAACTTTAGAATCTGTTTCATGACAGTCCCTGCCATTTCAGAGTGTTACCGACCCGCACTCGCACGTTGCCGGGCCGCACTGGAGAGTTGCACGCATGCACCGACGCCAGAGCAAAAATGTTGAACTATAATGACAGTTACCTATTAAAAAAGTTTTGAATCTGTTGCAAGGTATGTTGGAATTTATTCTTTATAATTACTCAAAAAGGCCTGATGGTTATCTAAACTGTCCAAACAACAAATTGTGTTATGTGGTAAGCCTGGGTCAACATGTGCCTTCATCTGCCCTACACAAAATTATTTTTGTGAGGTACTGTTGAGCCACAACACCTTGAAGTTTTGTAAGTAGTTTAAGAACAAAAACATTCTGTTGGTTTATAATTAAAAAATGTTAACATACTACTGCTCACCTATAAATATTGTACAAATGTCTCTTCAAGCGCCAGACACATTCATAAATAGTTATTTCAGGACACATGCTGGTTAACACTGACTGTTTTTGAACTGTTGGTGGCTATAAGTAAGTAGCAGCTTGTTGTTCTTCTCAAATTACTTCCATCCTGGATTTCCATTAACAATACAATTTCTTGGTTATGATCATACATGGCTAAAAAGTAAACATACTGGTGTTAACAAATACACACAATAACAAAAATCTATCTATAGGAGTTCTGGTTTGGTGCCTTGCAGACTGAAGCTGAAAGTTAACAGGAATTTTATTACTTATAACAGAGCATACAGAAAAATCAAGTGAATGCAAAATAGATGTCCACTGCAAACAGAGGAAGGCTACAATGTCAAAGATATTCCTTCTTACAGGAGAGGTAAATATGGTTGCTAAAGAGTTTTATTTATATCATGTCATCAATGGCAATGTTCCCGAAGAGCCTCTTCTCCTTCCACTTATTTTGTCCAGTTGATACTGACTAAGGTATGGGGGAGGTCATTCGTCATGGCCATATTGAGATTGCTGGTTGATGTTGCAGTTTTTGGGTTGTGGCAGCAGAAGGATCATTTGTGACAGTGACAAATAAAGTGGTGCATTGTCAACCATATCTTCTTCTGCAGTTTTTGGGTTGTGGCAGCAGAAGGATCATTTGTGACAGTGACAAATAAAGTGGTGCATTGTCAACCATATCTTCTTCTGTGTACACCAGATGCAATTGTTTTTAGCAAGTGTAATAGTAAGAACACGAAAGATGATAGTTTAGAAGTTACTGTCTCTAGTTCAACTGTCTGAAAATAAAACCATGCTCATTCTGTCTTTTCTTTGTGCTTTTATTTCAACAACAACAAAGCCATCTACCATTTTAACATTTTTTTTCATGTGACTTGAATTGTTGCAGATCAAGGCTCACCTTGAAATCATTTTTAGTATTCTGAATGATGTTCACCTGTGCCTCATTACAACATGTGTGTTGTCTTTTGTCCAAGCAGCTCATGCATCAACTGTACTGGGTGTACCTCAGAAAATCCAGGCTGATTTCATATGATATAATCACAGCTGATCACCAGCTTCCCATGTAGTTGTGTGTTGAGTGTATTATCTCCCAATTTCAGTACTCATTGAGGTCCAGAATACAGCAGCTGCAGTGCTGGTCTGATTGTACTGTCTTGTAGCACAATTTACTTGCAGTCTGCTACTGCCTTGTGAAAGAAATTTTTGGTGAGCCTTGCGATTGGGAAATTGGTGGTCTTATTTATGCAATACACTGTTTCGCTGCCCAGACTAGGTCTGGTAACTCTGCAGTGGCCACTGGTTGTACTAGAGAGATGAAATCTGCCAGTAGGTTGAGTGGTTCTCCAGATAAAATCTCTGCTAATGGAGCTCGAAGGTCTTCTTTGAATGTAGAATGAATGCTCAGTAGACTCCAGGTTATGGACTTGATCAACATGATTGCTGCTTTGAGTGTTCAATGCCAGCACTCCACAAATTTGTTGCTGTGTAGATGGTAAGCTGTGTTATGGTAGCACTGGATGGCAAAAAGGTTACATATCTCAGAGAACAATAGAGACTCGAATTGGTGGCCCTGGTCAGTAGTGATGGAGACTGGACAGCCAAAACATGAGTCAATTATATGAATGCTCCCCCTGCCATTCCCACTGTTACACCTGGTATGGATGTCACATCAATCCAGTAAGTGATGTGATCGATCATGGAAAGAATGTACCAGCAAATTTCTGATACCAGTAAATGGCTGATCCAATCAATTGGAATATAATGTAACCAACCTTATGTATTCTATATTGCCCATGCTTTCAATGAGCATGTCACCTGGTCTTTGCAGCACTGGCAAGCCACTCATGTTTGAGTCCACAGATTGCAATCTTGCTTCATATCAGGCCAGACAAACAAGCTTGATAGTAGGGGAGTCACTGTAAGCTATTGAAGATAGGCTTCCTAATAGTGAACAAAACTAGTGGACAGAGCTGGCGTTGCAATACTACACCAGGCTTACATTGAGGAAGCAGGGATAGTGCACAATTTCAGGTCCAATACAGTCATAGACCTTGAAGTTCACAGATTTGCAGACCCTGTTGCTCAGCTTTGGTGAGATTGTCGTAGCTGATGTTAACTGACAGTATATTGACTCAAGATAGGTAATCCTCCATGACATTGTCTGCGCCCTTGAGATGCTTGACATCAGCAGAAAACTGAGCAACATAATCGAGGTGGTGGAACTAATGTGGGAATGGTCTTTTCTGGGATTGCTTATGGAAATCTGCTAGCTGTTGGTGGTCCATGTAATTTGTTAGCAGCCAATCTATCAGGTCTTCTGTGAAATGGGGCACTGCCTCATGCATGAGCATAAGCCAGCCACTTACATTCAGACATGGTTACCTTCTGCAAAAAGAAAGGTGATGGGTGTTTTTGCTCGCAATTATTTGCTGAAAGACTGTGCCACCTGTAGTTTCACTTACATCAGAGGTAATTGACAAGGTGACAGGATGGGCTAACATTGTGGCTTGTAGTAAGCTAAGTTTAATTTGGTTGTAGGCCTGTTGAATTTTGGAAGTCCATGGAAGAGTCCATTTGCCACATGTTCTTTTTTTTTCAGCCAATGCATCCATCAGAGGCATGTGACATCTGTAAAAACTAATCATGCCAAGAAAATGTAATAACTTCTGATAGTTTCTTGGCCATGGAAGTTGACGAATATGTTCTGTTCATCGGGTCGTGGGTCAAACCCTGACTCAACTGGGGGAATGTCCTAGAAATATTACTTCTGTTTGGTGCAGCTGGCATTTATCTTCATCACTATTCCAAAATGTTCAAGGGTCTCAAAAATAAGTCAAAGGTGTTTATCATGCTCTTGCAGAGATCCCAGAAAAACTATAATTTCTAAGTATAATAAATAGAATGAAAATATGAGGAGAATTTTAACAATGAAGCATTGCCACCTTTGGGTTGCATTTTTTGAAAACCATGGGGCACCAACAAGAATTTGTAGAGCACAAATGGTGATATTGTAGCAGTTTTGGGTATGTCCTCAGTAGCCATGGGAATGTGCAGGTATGCTTTTTTAAAGTATAGAACACTGAACATGGAAGTGCCTGTTGAGGCTTGAGTATTCTTGGGTATTTGTTATGGGGTAACAGTCAAGTACAGTGTATTCAGGGTATTCAGGGCCTGCTAATCACCACATCATCTCTCTGCCTGCAGAAATTCCTTGATAGCAGTTTCATCTGCTCATAATCTAATTGGTAGCATATTATGTTATGTTATATTAACCGGGGACCTAGAAACAATGGAGAGGCTCCATCCCCGCTACAGCCGTAGTGGTCCACAACCCCACGATAACTACCGCAGTCCATTTCACCCATCCGCCGCCCTACACTGAACCCAGGGTTATTGTGCAGTTTTGCCTCTGGTGGACCCATCAGGGAACGTCTCACACCAGACGAGTGTAACCCCTATAATGTAGCTGAGGCGGAATAAGGGGAACCAGCCCGCATTCTCTGAGGCAGATGGAAAACCGCCTAAAAACCATCCACAGACTGGCCGGCTCACCGGACCTCGACACAAATCTGCTGGGCGGATTCGTGCCGGGGACCGGCGCTCCTTACCACCCGGAAAATCGTGCCTTAGACTGCACGGCCAACCAGACGGGTTTAATTGGTAGCATGCTGCACACCTTATGGTAGACCAGTGAGCCTGGTGTGCATTAATTTTGTGTTCTGTGCTGTGGTTGACACCTCTCTGTTTGTATGGTGCACACATCATGTGGAGGATGCACAGGGCACAAGTAGGAGATGCATGAGCACTGTAAGAAACATTCACTACACTGGTCTGTATTTTTGGCGCATAGTACACTGACTGTCCATGTGTGTAGTCTGCGGATGTCTCAGTGGGTGCTGTCTTGTTCATTCTATAAATCTGAGACAGGGAGCTGTTCCCCTTTTAGCTGTCACAGATATGACTGTGTAGTACCCACTTCCCTACTTAACGAATGTGCTGAAGCTTTATAATTCTCATCGTGTAGCCACAGCCTCTGTTTTTTTCCTTCTTCATGACTTTTTCTTGTCGCTTGTAGTTTGGATTTCAAACATCTGCAGGTATTAAGTTATTGTAGGCAAATGTCATATGTAGGGTGTGAAGGGGGTTGTGTGGGAAGAGTTTTCTCAGAAGCTGCCTGTGAACATGCTGCCATACTGCCAGTGATACCAGGTTCTGACTCTCCACTGCTGGTTTGCCTGAGAATCTCTCATGTTAGATCAGGGAGAGGCAAAATCAGCTAAGAAATGCCATGCCCAACATCGATTTATGAATGTCTGTGACCACAAATTTCTATGTAAATTTCTCACACAAACCAGGCTCTACAGTGCACTTGACAGTTCCAAATAGTTTGATATGAGTGCCTGTTGCCCAAATTGTATGACACATATTGTGTGTTCAGTTTGTGCCTGTTCCCCAGGAATGATGCTCAGTTCAGAGCCAGGGTCTGTAAGGAGATATTAATTTGTTTCAGTGTGTAATACATACATTCTACCACCATATCATTCATGTAGCATAAAACTAGTTTGGGCCATTTCCTTGAGCTTTAGGCAAATTTTTTGTGCATTACAAGCCAGAGTACCAATAGAAACCACATATTGAATTTGGGTGGTTACACAACATGGAGCAATTGTGTACCCAGTCACTGAAATGTGAGTGAAACCAACACAGCCACAGCCATGAGCTGTGTTATTATCAGCCATGGTTGTGGCAGTCATGGCTGGCTGCAGAACACTGCTTCCAGGGCAGTTGCTCTTGACATCACCCTCATTAGTTTATGTAATTACTTTGGTCTCTGCACTTCCATATAGTTGTAGCTAGTGTTTCACGTCAGGAATAAGCTGTTGCACATCATATTCTAGTGTTGTCATTGCTGTGGGACTGCAAAAAAACTGTCAAGCAGTAATAATTTTTTCCCTTGAGTCTTATTTTTGCAACATCATCACTGGCTGTATCTGAAATGATAATTTAATTAACCAGAGTATTAAGAGCTTGCTGTCTTGCATAAGGGACTAAACAGCATGATCATTGGTCCCTTGATCCAGGGATTGTTCATTCAAAATTAGTGACCTCCATAAAGTATGTGTTTTGATGATAAAAGTACATAGGAGCAATGAGATTGAGGCATAAGGTAATACCAATGCCAGAGCTGAGAAAGAATTTATGGAGAAGTGTATGGATCAGGCCATAGGCAAGTCAGAGCGTATGAAGCATCTCCTAGGGCTCATTCAATAGTGAAAAAAGTTTCACCCTACTTTCGACTCCTGCCAGCCCACTGATGGATGAAGACAGTTACAGAGCAAGGCAGCAGATTTAGAACAGTAAGAGTGAGGAGGCTAAAAATTTAATGGATTTCAGTTGTACTGCCAATAATAAAAACAAGATGAGATAAATAGGTACAGCAGTTGGTAGGCATCCACAGGGCTTTGCGTGTGACAGGAGTCTTCCTGCCCACAGCCATATCACCCCTGCTCCATTGTAGTCAAGGTGCTAAACCACGCCATTCAACAGAGTGAGAACTCTACAATAGAAAATAAGATGTGGCAGGAAAGGAGACAAATCATATCCAAAAATAATTAGAACAGAGTATGAGAGGGATGAAAATATGAGCTGGTCAAGGAGTTAGCATTGGGCATCCCCAGACCAGCATGCAACATGATATACACCAACCCCAACCACATCACACATGTTCCAAAGGTAGCTTAAAACCTTATATCTGACAACAAAAATTTCTTTCATGGAGGAAACAGAGACCCAGATCATCTGTCTACGAATTGTGAATATTTGAGGCAAAGAATTCAGAATGCTATGCTTAAAATGGAGGGTCAAAAGAAGGAGGCACTCCACCCGAATATGAGCTATTGTTTGTAAGGCTCCACAACTACAATGTATAGGTAGCTTGTTACTTTAAATAAAACTATAGGTTAATGTAGTTTGACCAATGCAGAGCACATGTAGTCTGGGGGAATGAGGAAGAATGCCGTGCAGTTGTAGTCTCCTTGATATTGCAGACTGTATTAGAGTAACTGTAGCCAACAAGACATTGTTCCATGTCTGAGTGAGCAAATGGCCCTGTAAACCTGCACAGGAGATTGCCAAAGTGAATGGGGGTTGAGTAATTGCTGTCAAATGGTCTCTCAGTTCCTGCCATGGGATGTGTTAGACGGTAATGGAATTGTGAAATGGCAATTACATACAAGGCCAAGAGCTGGTACCTTCAGAACTGAAGACATAAAGTTCCAGCTTCAGCAAGGGAACTGTGTACAGGACTAGTCTGGAAGGCATCAGTGGCCACATGAACTCCACAATGGCGGTCTGAGTCTAAGAATTTAAAACCTGACAACCATAGTACAGTCAGAATGACACCAAGACCAAGCAAATATGGGAAAGAGTAGCACAATCCTCATCCCAAGAAGAGTGGGCAAGGAAGCAGAAAGCACTAAGGTTCCACAAGCAATTAATCTTTTGTTGGTGAATATGGGGCAAACAAACCAAGTCAGCTTTTTATCAAAAAGGAGGCCCTAAAATGAGTCTGTGGAACAACTTCCATATGCTGGGTACCCAAGAAGAGTTCTAGGTCAGGATGGACCATGGTACGATGACAAAAATGCATAACCTGCATTTTTGCAGGGGAGAACTGGAAACCATGGCAAAGAGTCCATACAGAAGCATGTCAGATGGTGTTTTGGAACTGGCATTCAGTCAAGGCTACTAAGATGAGCTACATCAAATGCAAAAGTTGTCAACATAGAGTGTAGGGATGACCAGCAGTGCCACAGAGGTCACTATCCCATTTATGGTCATGAAGAAGAATGTGACACTCTGGATGGAGCCCTGAGGGATGCTGTTCTGTATGGCCCATGAAGAGATGAGTGAAGTATCAACTCCAACATGGGACAAACAGTGGAGTAAAAACTGATGACATAGGAAGTCCCAGTCATGGTGGGGAAGTAAAATATGATGGTGCCAAGTGGTGTCATATGTCTTTGTAGGTCAAAATAAGACTGCAGTAAGGTGCTTATGCTTAGAAAAAGCCTGCTGGATTGCTGTTTCCATCCAGACCAGATGGTCAGTTCAAAATCATCCTTTCTGAAAACTACACTGATAGGGGGACAAAAAGACCCGAGACCATTTCAAGCAGTTTGAATGGCAAGTTGGTGAGGGTAATAGGTCAGCAGCTGTTGAGAGATGTTGGGTTTTCACTTGGTTTAAGGATTAGAACAATGATACTGTCTGGCTATTTTGAAGAGAAGACACCTTTGGACCAAATATGGTTGAAGACCCTGAGTAGATGTAGGCTTTGAGTAACATTCAGCTGTTGGATCATCTGATTATGATCTGAATCAGGGCTTGGGACTGTATTGTGAGATGAGGCAAGAGTGAAGCAGTTCCCAATCAATGAAAGGTTCATTAATGCTTCAGCTTGGTAGGGGGTGAAACATAGGGGGTATCTTCAATTTGTCATTTCTATCCACCATGGCACCAACTGGTGTGGAGGGGACATGTAGAAAGGGGAATAGCAGTTTCAGCATTGTGGATGATCATGCTGGAGAAGTATTGCACAAATTCACTGATGTAAACTGACAGATAGGGTAAAAAGGAATCAGCAGAGACAGATAACTGCCAGTTGACCCTTTGAAGCACCCATTGTGATGGTCACTCTGTCTGGCAGTGGCAAGGAAGTGACACAATCATCAGAAAACTACAGTCCATTATCCTTGACATTGATTTGTTGTAGAATCTGAGAACATATTCTGATCTCATATATAATGATATATCTTAAACAGAATGACCTCCTTCATGCCAACCAGCATGGATTTCAAAAACACTGATCATGATAAACCCAACTCGCACTTTTCTCATATGAAATACTGAAAGCTTTGGATCTATTCATCATGCAGATGCAGTATTTCTTCATTTCTGAGAGGCATTTTACTCAGTACCACTTCTATACTTATTGTCAAAAGTATGATAATATGGAATATCAACTGAAACTTGTGACAATATTAAGAATTTTTTGGTAGGAAGGATGCAGCATGTTATCTTGGATGAAGAGTTATTGTCAAATGCAGATGTAACTTCAGGTGTGCCCCAGAGAAGTGTGTTGGGACCCATGTCGCTCATGTTGTATATTAATGACATTGCAGACAATATCAATAGTAACCTGCAGATGACATAGTTGTCTATAGTGAATTACTGTCTGATGAAAGTCACATAAATATTCAGTTAGATCTTAAGAAGATTTCAAAGTGGTGCAAAGATTCGCAACTTGCTTCAGATGTTCAGAAATGTTAAGTTGTGCACTTCACAAAATGAGAAAAAGGAAGTATGCTGTGACTTTGATAGCAATGCGTCATTCAGGCATAAAATTTTGCAGAGATATGATATGAAATGAAATGAGATGATCACATACACTCAGTTGGCGTAAAACAGATGGGAGACTTCGGTTTACTGATAGAATACTGGCAAAATCTAGATAGACTACAAGGGAAAGTGCTTACAAATCACTCATGCAACCTATTCTGAAATATTGCTCAAGTGTGTGGGACCTATACCAAATAGGATTAGCAGATGATATTGAGCATATACAGAGAATGGCAGCACAAGTTGCCACAACTTTGTTTCACTCATGGGAGAGTTCACAGAGATGCTGAAGAAGCGGAACTGGCAGGCTATTGAAGATATACCTAAACTATCCCAAAGAAATTAACTGACAATGTTTCAAGGACCAACTTTAAATGACGATTCTAGCAATTTACTACAATATCTTACTCACTGCTACATATAGATCATGCGGAAAGATTAGATTAATTACAGCACACACAGATGTGTTCTTCCTGCACTCAGAACATGAATGGAACAAGAAGAACACCTGATAACTGGTACAGTGGGACATATTTTATGCCAAATAATTAACAATGGCCTGCAGATTGTAGATGTAGAAAGTGGACACTGTCACAAATATCATCATGTAATGACCAGTGTGTTGTAGCCATGGCACTAGCGGAAGAAACCATTTGGTTGACAACTGGAAAAGTGCTATGGGCAGCTACCATCATTAAGAAGATAAAGATCATAGTCGGTAGGAAGCTGATCAAGTTCTGCCAGACAAAGTGGTACCCCTCTACAAGGGGTGCCACACATTCAAATTCTCAAGAAGGAGATGCATGCATTTGTAAGTTAATTCCTGTATCCAATGTTTTCTTTTTGTATATTAACTTGTTCATACAGTCTGTAACTATGTGCACTTGCATATCGTCTGTTGGCATTTTGGTGTTTCCTTGTGAACTGCGCAAGCACGCAGAGCTGGGTGGTTTACTTACAACAGTGAGTGGGGCCACATACTACTGGACTTACTTGTATTCCTATATGTAATGTTCTGGTCGAAAAGTTACTGATGCAATGATTTTGCATGCAAAATCCTGTATATCAGGGTTGACTTGGATATTGGATTTTCACTCTGTATTCTGGCTTGTTTCATGGCATTGTGTGTGCTATTATGTGTTGATATCTCCCATTTATTTTGTAGATCTTGTATATTCAATGCTTTATGTCATCCAGCTCTTGCACGAGTATCCACTTTGATGGAGACATTGAGACTCAGTCCCATTTTATGAGTACACACTGCACATGTTTTTTACAATCACTATGTATTTAACTTTTTGTCTGTTTTAAGGATTCTTAATCCTTTCTCATGGCTTACCTTAATGCAATTCTCTGAAAGCAGTCATCACATAATACAGAGTGTCCATAAAAGCCCCCTTTACAATTTCAAAATTTTATTACAACAGCAGTTGTTGAAATATTTTAATAAAATTTATTTTATTGTAATCACTGTTTACTAAAGCTTTTATATATACTAAAATTTTGGGTTTCAGATACTTTGTTGACAGAAGGAACTGAACCTCTATAAAATGGCAACTCCTTAAGACAAGGCAAAACATGTGTCCTAGTTTATTGAGACAAAATCGGATGTTCAGACGCAATGAAACTTCAGAACGAAGTTTGGAAGAGATCCACCATCACGCCCTTCAATCCATGCACAGCACAATAATTTTTTGGAGACAGACAGTGTTGGATAAAGGTAGGAATGGGCGACCACGAACACCTGAGGAAAACATCAATCGCATTTTAAATGTCTTCATTTGTTCACCTACGAAGTCCATCCGCACTGCTGCCAGACAGTTGCAACTACCACTTTCAACTGTGCATAAGGTCCTCCACAAGAACTTATGGTTGTATGCTTACAAAGTGCAACAGTTACAGACACTTGAGTCAAATGACAAGCCAAAACGGACAGAGTTGGCACTCAACATGCTGGAGAACCTCTCTGAGGATGAAGCATTCCTCAAGTGAGTTTGTTTCAGTGATGAGGCAACTTTTCATGTTTCTGAGACATTAAACAGACACAGTGTGAGAGTCTGGGGATCTGAACACCCCCATGTGACTAGGAAGCTTCACCAGGATAATCCAAAAGTGAATGTATGCAGTGGAATCATGTGCAACCAAATAATTAGTCCATTTTTCTTCAACGAGTCAACAATTACTGCAGATGTTTACCTCAATCTTTTGACCAAATATGTAGCACCACAACTGATTGACTTACCACCAACTGTCATTTTCCAACAAGATGGTACACCACCACATTGAGGACTGCATGTTCGTCAGTTCCCTCATGAAACATTTCCAAGCAGATTGGGAGGGATGGGCCAATTCCTTGGCCACCACATTCACCAGATATCGCAACCTTGGACTTTTTTATGGAGGTATATAAAAATATTGTATATCAAACACCGATGTGGGACATTGCTGACTTAAAGCCAAAGTTTCGTAATGCCATTGCCACCACTGATGACGCAGTGCTACAGTGAACATGGCAAGAAATTGCGTACCGTCTTGATGTCCTTCATGCAACTAAAGGCACACATATAGAGGTCTATTAAACACTGTCAAACATTTTTTTGTAAACACTGATTACAATAAAAGAAATGTTGTTAAGATATTTCAACAACTTCTGTTGTAATAAAATTTTGAAGTTGTAAAGGGACTTTATGAACACCCTGTATTATTTATTTGCAACCTTGACTATCAACAGATTTTATCATGAAAATTTTTTAACTTTCTGTAAAATTTAAAAGTGCACTGCAGTGGATGTCTCCTCCAATTCTGAATGTGAGTAGTGTGTGCCACAGAAGTTATTGTTGAAACCATTACTGTTTATTCTATAAACAAATAAAATACCTCTACCATTAGAAGTAATTAGGCATATGGTGTGTATGTCTAACATTAATATTGGTAGTAATAACCAATAATTGAACATACAACAAATGTAACTACATTTACTTGAGATTCAGGAATATATGTGAATGTTGGGTGCAAACATAATTAATCTACAGGTTCTTTAGTCTTTTGGGAGATCATGTATGTTTTAATTCATCATATTATGGAACATTAAATAGTACTCATAAATAAAAATGTAAACATAATTGTAAGTGCAGGCAAGATTAGTTGACACTACTCAAACTCAAAATTTTCACTAGTCACATAAAATATTCAGTAGCTGAAATAAAAAAAATAAAAAGACTATTGTTACTTTGAAAATAAGTGGACCTTTGCATATCACAGTCAATACTGTTTTGGAATTCATAATTCAAATTTTCATTAGTATGAAAACAGTGGAGTGCTACTCACCATATAGATGGCACATTGAGGTCCAGACAGGTACAATGAAAACACTGTTACACAATGAGCTGTCAGCCAAAGCCTTCTTCAGACAGGAAACACACACACATTCACACATACAAGCACACCTCATGCACCAATGATTACTACCTCCAGCCGATCCAGCCAGAATGCAGATGCGTCAAATGGAAGCAGTAATACAGAGATGGGTGGGGGGAAGGGGAGTATATGAAGGTATGAGTTGGGAAAAAGAAGTAAGTACAGATTAATGGTGCTTGTAGGGACTAGACAGTGGTAGGGCCAGGCTGCTAGACACAGCATTGACAGGTGAAAGGAGAAGAGCAGAGAGGAGGAAAAAACCAGTGAGACATGGTGGCAGAGAAAAGTCCACATTGAGGTTGAGGGGACATGAACTGGGAGGAACTGATAGGACAGAGGGGGGCAGAAATTGTTGGGTGGAGGCAATATGGGGACAGTAGGTCACTACTGTAGGCTGAGGCCTGGATGATTTCAGGAGCAGAGATTGTGTTGTAGAGGTAACCTTCATTTGCACAGTTCAGAAAACCTGGTGGTGGAGACAAGGATCCAGATGGCCTTGGGTTTTGAAGCAAACATTGGAATAAAGCACATTATGATCAGCTGTCTGTGATGCCATCTGGTAGAAAGGTGCTCAGTAATGATGCAAATATAAAAAGGTGTGCAATGATTGCACCAGTGCTGCTTTCACAGGTAGCCCGGCCTCTGATGGGTTGGGATAAGCTTGAGTCAGGACTTGAATGGGAAGTGTGGGTGGGTGGAATGGGCAGATCCAGCACCTCAGTCTTCCAGAGGGAAATAATGCATGTAATAGGAGGTTGTGGTTGGAAGTGGCATAGGGATGGAGTAGGATGTTTTGGAGGTTGGGTGGGTGATGGACCACCCTTTAGGAAGGGTGGGAAGGATCTTTGGTATGATGACCCTCATTTCAGGGCATCATGATAGATAATGACGGCCCTAAATAAGGATGTGGTGTAAATGTTCTTGTCAGGGGTACTACTGGGTGACAAAGGGCATGTCTCTTTGTAGTTGGTTCTTGGGAGGGGGGATATTGAACGGGACATTTGTTTGCAGACTAGGTCTGGGGGAATTGAATGTGCCTGTCTGTGAATGCCTTTGTGAGACCTTCAGCATAATGGAAAAGAGAGTTCTCATGACTGCAGGTTTACCATCCCCAGGTGGCTAGGCTGTATGAGAGGGATTTTTTGGTGTAGAAGGGGTGGCAGCTTCCAAAATGCAGGCAGGCTGGCTGGTGGATTTAAAGTGGACAGAGGTATAGATAGATGGCACTATAAGGGAAGAGGAGGGAAATTCCCAGGAAGATGGCATGCTGGGGAGGAGGATCAGGTTAGCAGATGAGAAAGAAGATGTTGAGCTTGTGAAGGAATAAGGATAGCGTGTCTTTGCTCTAAGTCAAGATCATGAAGATGTTATCAGTCAACCTGAAGCAGACCAGGGGTTTGGGGTTTTGGGAGGCGAGGAAGATTTCCTCTAGATGGCCCACAAACAAGTTGGCATAGAAAGGGGCCATGTGGCTGCCCATGGCTGTGCCATAGATTTGTTTGTATACCTACCCATTAAATGAGAAGGAGTTGCATGTTAAGAGAAAGTTAGTAAGGTGTATGAAGAAAGAGGTGGTGAATTTGGAGTCAGAAGGATGTTGCGAGAGGTAGTGCTCAGTAGTGGCAAGACCATGGGCATGAGGGGTGTTGGTGTGTAGGGAAGTGATATCAGCAGTCACCAGTAGTGATCCAGGACGTAGTGGGTATGGTGGATACTTGGTGAAGGAAGTGGTTGCTGTCTCTGACTTGGGAGTCTTGATTTCACGAAATTAATCGGAAATGTTTGTCAATGGGGGCCAAAATTCTTTCAGTGGTTACACACTAACCGGGTGCAATGGAGCATCCAGCATTGATGGGTTTGAGTATTTTTGGGAGCCTCTCCACCTAGAAACTCTGCCACAGTGATCCCAACCCCGTCCAACATAAACTCCAATCCCTGTTTAAAGGCTTAGTCTGTTTCCAGAATCTCTGTCCTGAATCCATTTCCCTCATCAATCCTATGAAACCCAGCACATTCACACATATACTACATGTTCCACAAATCCACAAAACCAACAATTCTAGATGAAACTTTGTGTAGATGGTTATTGTGCTCCGACTAAAAGAATTTTGGTCCTCATCTTGAAATCTAGCCTCCCAGATCAGAGATACTAACCACATCCTTCACCAACTATCCACCATCCCCATCCATTTACTTCCTGGATCACTACTAGTGACTGCTGATACCACTTCCCTACATACCAACACCCCCCACACAAATGGTCTTGCCGTTGATGAACACTACCTCTCCTAATGTCCTTCAGATTCCAAATCAATCGCCTCATTCTTCATGCACTTTACTAACTTTATTCTAACACACAACATCTTCCCCTTTGTATGGAAGGTATAAAACAAATCTGTGGCACATACGTGGACTTACACATGGCACTCTCCTATGCCACCCTGTTTATGGGCCAGCTAGAGAAAACCTTCCTAGCCTCCCAAAACCTCAAACCTTTGGTCTCGTTCAGTTTGACTGATAATTTCTTCATGACCTGGACTTAGGGCAAAGACATCCCATCGTTATTCCTTCACAACCACAACATCTTCTTTCCCATACTTCAGTTGGTCCTATACCCAGTGTGTCACCTTCCTGGAGATTGACCTCCCACTGTACGGCTCCTTCCACACCTCTGTCCATATTAAACCCACCGACCAGACAAAGTACCTGCATTTTGGCTGCTGCCATCCTTTCCATGTCAAAAAATCCCTGCCTGGCCATTGGGAATAGTACACCTGCAGCCACAAGAACTCTCTTCCCCCTGGTGCTGTAGGTTTCAAAAAGGTTTGTGCAGACAGGCACATTCCATTCCCTCAGACCAAGTCTGCAAACAAATTCCTATGTTATATCTCCCCCTGCCCCCAGAACCAACTACAAAGGAGCATGCCCTTTATCACCAATACCATCCCAGGCAGGAAGAATCTCAGCACATCCTTCTTCAGGGCTGTGATTATCTATCATCACACCCTGAAATGAGGGACATCCCAAATAAAATCCTTCCTACACTCCCTACTGTGGTGGTCCATCACTCATCCAACCTCCACAATGTCCTACTCGATCCCTATGCCACTTCCCACTTCCAACCACACCCCTCGGTACATGGATCATATCCGTGTGAAGACCTAGGCGATAGACCTACTCAATCCACCTACCCAACACTTCCCATTCAAGCCCTGTCATAAGCTCATCCGACCCCATCAGAGGCAGGGCCACCTGTGATAGCATCCATTTCATATACCACCTCTGCTCTTTTATGTTGGCATGACTACTGAGGATCTGTCCAGCAGGATGAATGGCCACCATGAAATGTGGTCAACAGAAGAGTGAAATGCACTGTGGCATGACATGCAACTGATCATAACGTGTTTTATTTCAATGATTGACTCACAACACAAGCCATCTCAATCCAGCCCTCCACCATGAGGTTTTCTGAAATGTGCAAATGGGTGTTAGCTGAAGAACACATTCTTTGGTCCTGAAATCGTCCTTGCCTCAGCCTAAGATAATCTACTCTCATACCCTCCACCCAACAGTTTCTGCCCCCTCTTATGTATCATCTCACCCCAATCCATTTCCCCTCACCCCCATTGTGTGCCATTTTCTGCCAATGTACTAGCAGTCTTTTCTCCTTTCTGGTCTTCTCCTTTTCTGCTCCGTCTGTCTGTCTCTCCCTCCCTTCCCTACAGCCTTCCAACACTACACCTGGCAGCCTTGTTCTGCCACTGTCCTGCCTTGCCCTCTGCGAGGCAGTGCTCACTGCTGCCCCCCCCCCCCCGCCACCCCCCACCTGTACCCTGCTATCCCTCCTCCTCCCCTACCCCTCTCTGGATTGCTTCTATTTGATGCAACTGCCTTCTGGCCGAAGCGGCAGGAGATAGAGGTCCTGTGTGCATGAAGTGTACTTATCATTACCCTAGTTCTTCATGCTTTTTTCTTTTTTCTCTGTCTTTTTTGGTTATAATTGCTTTTCATCAGCATTTTCTTCTTTCTCATCATCAGATATCAACAAATATACTAATGTCATCCATACTGCTGCCTGACTCAATCCATTCCTCCTCATCTTTGAAATCTGAGTTCACTGAAATTGTTCTTTTCTTATGCACTTTCAGCTTTCTGCATATTTCTACTTTAATTTGTTGCCTGAGTTTTTTTTCGCGATGTCAGATTGTTCTTTCATTAGTTTTTGTGATTCTGCTCTCTCAGTTTTTAGTCTTTCTCTTTCTATCTGGATCCATTCCTTCTTCTCATGATATTCCTGCCATTGGTCGGAAGTCAAAACTCTTCAAACTTTTTTATCTTATTTTCACTATATTTTTTGTATTTTGTGGCCAAAATAATGTGTGTTTAAATGATGAAGGAATCAGTTTGTACCCTTGCTTGCTATTAATACTTCCACCTGATCATTACTGGGAAATATCACGAATTTTTACTGAATTCTTGGATGTGAATGTTGTGTTGGTCTCTTCTCTTTTTTTATTTCAGTTTTGGTTCACCATGCATCTTCCACTTTTTTTATTTTCAGTTCCTTCATTATTCTGTTTTTCCTCTGGGATGGCAGTTCTTTCTTCCATTTCTTCACTCTGATATTCCTCAGAGTGGTTTGTGTGATCAACTTCTTCAGCAGACTGTTACACAAAGAATTTTTACAATTGTTTTTAATTTCCTTCCAAAGCAAAAACAAAGACTGGTCTTTCATATTTCCCTCTCACATACAATTAGAAGACTCAAGCTAGTAAAAATTAATGAAAGCCAGAAAGTTTATCTTTCTCAAAGTATTTTTCAGGAGATTCTAATCCAACTGTAAAGCTTAATTCTTCAGAGGTGACAGGTCTGTATATGGGAGGTGTAAAATCACCACTCACTGATGGGATTTTTGAGCAGTCTATGGCCTCTGGATTCCGTGGAACAAGTCCAGTTGTCCTGAATCCAGTCTTCGGGATGGAAGGTGTAATGAACTCATCCAAAGTCTGTTCTAATAAGGGTGCAAAATGAATGTGCTTAATCATTGGTTGATAAGAGTGTTGCACTCACCAGTGAAGCACTTTGTCTTCTGTCTTTCCTCTAACACATGGAAGACAGCAATGTCTGCAGTCTGAAGAATTTGGAAGCACTGCTGTAAGTACTATACAATAATCATTACAAAATTTGCTAGTGCGTAAGGGAACATGTGGTTCATACCCATCAATAAACACAATGACTAGCAATGGTATTTTCTTTTTTCTAGGAGATAAGGCTGGAACACATTTGCAATACATTCAAACAACAGTGTGCCCATTATCCAGCCTGTTTAAGATTTACCTATTCACTATATTTTGACTCTCCTAATTTCTGGATTACTGTGGTGTATTTTAACACCACTGATGGAGGTGCCAATTTCTCTGGTAATTTCTGTGGTACTGTGGTGTATTTTAACACTATTGATGGAAGTGATAGTTGCCTTTGTATTACCAGTAACCACAACCACTAGATTTTTTTTTAATCACCATTCAGTTACTGGTAGACATTTTTTTCTTCTCTTAGTCCTGACACTTTGTTTCCTTCAGGCTTCAAAAAGAAAATAGTTTCAACTACGGTACATTAAAGAAAGCTTTCAGGACCATTGAGAATTGCCTCAAAATTGTTTTCTACTAAATAGACATCTACCTCAGCATACCATCTCTTTACAGTTTCCTCCTTTACTCCTGCCCTACTTGAAGTATGATTCTGTGCCATTCTAATGCCAATATTAGGTTTTCCCTGGACAGTCACACATAAAGGGATTTTTCCATTTCAGTTGTTCAATGAGGTGCTGCACACTATCCATACATTCAGGTTTTGTAATGGTAAATCTAGCCTTAGCCGTAGTAACAATCCAGTGTACTGGTATGCCTCCTTTTGTTTTGGTAAGAACTGTGTCTTGATCCATCTGATGATTTCTATGCATTTTCCTCTGACTTTGTACATTAAGGTAATTCAAGGAACTGAGAAATTTTTTGCTGCTGTAGCAACAGCCATTCCACTAAATACAGTGTCAATGGTATGCTACATTTGTTCCTCTGGTTAAATGAGCATCTTCCACTTCACTTGAGGCATTGCGATGACCTACATAAGAGAAAAACATGAAGTCACAAAAGTACTTCATCTGAGCACTGTGTGACAAAGCAAGCAGGGATCTCTTTACTTCCTCTCTTGTTTTGTCATCTGCCTCCTTAAATCTATTTTTCATTTTTGACTAATTACCAGTAACATACACAAGTATAATCTGCATTGTCATAGAAGAGAAAGGTTGGCCCTCAGTCTTAAGAAATATAGCACCAGATCTAATTTTGTGCTTAGTTTTGAGTATTTATCAATTTCCTAAATTATTTTGACTATTCCTAGATAATATCCTTCATTATAGGGTGAAATCAGTAATTGTTTCATGACTTAGATTCTCCTGTTGAATTACAAACAAATATTAATTCTGTACTAATTATAAACATTTGGAAGAAGAACTGTTAGGAATCTTAACCCTTTCAGACCTGGTGTCCAGTATGTTGGGCACTGAATTTTATACACATTTTATAACAGTAAATGATTTCATTCACCATTGAAACCCAGTTGCCTGTTTACTGGACATCTCTTGTGTTAAGTTCCATGCATCGTGCTACCCTCTGTTGCTGTAACTGTGTACTGCATTGAAAAACAATCAAGATGGCAGATCCGTTGCGAAATGCTCTAGGTAGGTCATATTTACGTGTTAAATATTGCAATATAATTGAGCTATTATGACACTAAATTATGTCGTCCAAAATTCCGGACATCAGGATTTGGCGGTAATATTTTTTCCCTAATAAGCCGCAGTGAAGGCATTGATATAATGGTTGTTTTCAACCTACTATTGTCTTATAATGTCCTTTCAATTAATGTTGCATTTCTCTTTAGATTCATAGCATAATATATTAGCTAATAAATTATTTTGTCTGTGATATCCAGTAATTAGCTTTGTATATTATGGCGTTTTATATCTGTAACATACACGGTAGTGTGCAAAAACTCAGTTTTTGCTTGTAGATCACAGGAAGGTATATGACACAACAAATACAGATCACATTATGGAGATCCTGGACCTCTTAGCAGCAGGAGATGTTTCTGATATTGATATTTCAGATGATGAAGGAGATCTTGAAAATACTCCAGGCACTGTTTCCGCAACTGCAAGCATGGGAAGTGAGAAAATGACAGCGAAAGATGATTTGTTGGTGACACAATTTGAATTCACAGGAGGTGCAGTGGATGTAGCATCAGTTCATAATGATCTAGAAGGTGACTAAGAGCCACATGAGCTATCTGTACCTGCAGGAACTTTATGTAATAGTGAACCAGAATATGATTATCTCACTAGGAAAGAAGAAATAAAGTATAGACTTCACCCTTGGTCACCTCCTATTCATTTTGAGCATCAAGAAATTGAAGAAGAACCTGTCCATTACTTTATGAAATACGTAACTGAACAAGAATGGGAAACGTTTTCGAGAAACACAAATATATATGTGTTACAGTCTTGTTATACAAATTTAAAACCAACTAATCCAGATGAAATAAAAGCACTCATTGGCCAGCATATAGCAATAGGAAATTTGAAATTTCCTCAAGTGAGACTTTACTGGGAAAAGTTTGTTGGAATAGGTTTATTCTTAGATTCTATGACTAGAGATAGTGTTTTCAGTTGTGAAATGCTCTGCATATTGTAAACAGTTTGGAACGCCCTGCAAACTCAAATGACACATTGTATAAAGTTCGACCTCTGTACAGTGCCATGAAAGAAGATGTTTAGTACTCTCCCTTGAAGAATCTTTATGTATTGATGGACAGACGGTTCCATTCAAAGGTCATCCTTCAATCAAGCAGTATGTGAAAGGCAAGCCGAGTCCTTGGGGAATTAAAATATTTGATTTTGCTGGAACATCTGGTGTTGCTTATGACTTCCTAATATATCAGGGTAGTGTGACTGAGCTTGTTGAACTGCACAAGAAACTATTCGGTTTAGGTGTGCCTGTTATTCTCCATTTGTGTGACAGAATAAAAAGTGAAGGACGGAAGCTATATTTTGACAATTACTCCTCTTCTTATCATCTTCTTCAGGTACTAAAAAACAGAAAAAATTTTCCTACTGGAACAGTTCATGTAAACAGGTTTTTTTCTCCTACATTGATAAATGACAAAGATATCAGAAAGAAGGAGAGAGGATTTTCTGACCAGGTTGTCAGTAGAGGCAATAATGTAGTCCTGACAAAGTGGCTTGATAACAGAACTGTGGTAATGGGTTCAAATTTTGTTGGAATAGGTAAAGAAGACATTGTTGAACAATGGGACAAAACCTCAAGATCATACGTAAAAATCAGGAGCCCTGAAGTTGTTAAATTGTACAACAAATCAATGGGTGGAGTAGACTTGTTTCATCAGCTGATTGGATTGTACATAATCATTATTACATTCAGAAAATGGACTCTAAGAATGCTGATTCATGCTTTTGATTTTGCTTTGGCCAACAGCTGGTTAGAATATCGAAAACACTGTTCAGTGAAAAAATCAAGACAACAAAGTACTCGACTTACTGCATTTTCGAATGAGTGTAACTGAAAGTCTTGTGAGAGCAGGACAAACACAAAGAGAAGAAGAGGTAGGCCAAGCAGTGAAGAAGCTGGAAAAGAGACTCAACAGAAAAGATCCAGAGCAGAGAGACGATCTCAATCAAATGTACAATACGATGGTATTAACCATCTCCCAGTGGTACATCAATGCAAAGATGGAGGTAAGTGCACAAAAACACACCATGTCAAGGGAAATCAAAAATAATCTGTTCAAAATGTGATGTTCACCTTTGCCTAAAAAAAGATGCAAATTGTTTTGTGGTCATACAAAATGGATGTAAAGAAAACTGTCTTCTGTAAGTGTTCAACTTATTAACTGTTCTATAAATCACAATACCAGTAGTTAAAATTATTAACATAATGTATAGATTCCTGTAGTTTGTAAAAAAATTCCACTTTTGAAAAGATTTTGCACAATAAATATTGCTGTATAATTTGTAACTACTGACTTCTTATTTCACATTACCAACACCTCTGATACCCAGTGTCCAATTTATTGGACAACATTTCATTTTTTAAACCAAGTATGACATATTGAAATTTTGCTCAAATATACAATAAATATGTCCATATAGACATGATAAAGTGAATTTTTTTTCTGTTTTTAAAATAAGTCAGGACTGAGGGGTTAAAGTATTAATTTGGCTCTATTCGAAAACATATTGGCAAAGCCATTCCTTAATTAATTCCAAAATAATTACCTGATTTGTCAAAAGTACTGTTTGCGTAACTATATCTGTTAATTTCATTATTTAAACAAATAATTTGGCCTATCCTTTGTGGTAGAAGGAACTATTGAAAAGAAGAAAATTTTCATTGTATTCAGTTAGATGAGTGAGTCCTGTTTTAATTGTAATTTCTGTAACTTAAACATCAAACAATGTGTAGTTTCACTGCCTATCATTGTGAGGATGTGCAAAGGACTGATGTTTGGTCCCAAGACCATACGTACAAGGCCGGTTTTCAGTGGTAAATTATATACTGTTTCAACCAACAGCAATGCATCAACTTAATAGTGGAATTAGTGTAACACAAGTTGGCCATGTGTTAAAACAATGACAGTGTCTATTCAGTTTATTTGAGGAATAGTGTCACATGCACCTTATTATTCTGCAAGAACTGTGAACAGTGTGGCTAGATTTTCACTGCTCATAGATATTCAACAGCAAACTATTGTAGCAGTATGCTGATGTTTGCATGCAAACGATTAATGAGGCTTATCAAAAGTTAACCAATAGTGAACTGGCCTTACCACTGTGTAATATTGGGGAGGAGGGGGGGGGGGGTTGTGAACAGTGAAAGTAAAGAACTGTGAAATGTAACTGTGTAACTGTCAGCTACATCATTTACAGTAGTCAGTGTTGAACTGCCCCCCCCCCCCTCCCCCTTTCTCAGCCAGTATAACTATGCAGCACGTTGACACTGATGACTGTCAACAAAGGAACAAAGCAGGAGAATGTCACAACTGGTAGTTGATTACCTGAGCTTTAGTACTTGACATGTTACATATCAGTTGTTGACATAGAGTGTCAAGTACTAGATTGATACATTTTACAAAAAAATTAACACAATATCTACAGAACTGCACTTTTGAGAAAGCATGACATGCAAACAGTATCAAAAAATATTGAAATTTATCAATTTAACTGTAATTAATGTCAAGGACATGGGGAAGAGAAATAATGCAGAATCAGTTCAACTGAAACACTTTTTATGTGCTGCTAAAGTACATCATGTCATTACATACCAGTAGCATGACTACTACAAAAGGGTCTCAATATGGTGCCCATCAGCCTTCAGATAGCCCCACAGCCAGAAATCTCTGGGAGTGAGACCAGGTCCTTGTGCTGGCCAAGCATTTGGAAATGATTGGCTGGTAATTTGATCGTTTCCAAATGTGTTTTAGAGAAGCAGGTGAACTTCATGACCAATGTGTGTGTGTGTGTGTGTGGGGGGGGGGGGGGGGGGGGGAGGGGGGCAGCTTCCATGAAAACTGTTGAGGTCAATGGGTCTCTCTCTAGCGTGGGTATGACATGCTGGTGAAGTAACTCTAGCCAGTCACACTGCATGTCATTGGTCCTTGAATGCCAAGCTGTTCCAAAATGAATGGGCCAATAATGAACATAGCCGTGAAGCCAACTATACGGTGACATGTTCACAATACAGAGGAACTTTATGCACAGTGACTGGAGGAGAAGATCCTCATACTCAGCAATTCTGTGTGTTCACCTCACCTGTCAGAGAAAAATGAGCTTCATCTGTCCATAGGATGGTCCAAGACCAGCCCTCATCAAATTCAATCCTTGCGAGAAAGTGGACAGTGAAGTCAACATGTCATTGTGCTTCCTGTGGTGCAAGCTGCTGTACAACATGGATCTTGTACAGATACCACTTGAGAATGGTTCAAAGCATATTATGTACAGTGGCCCAGGGGATGTTCAACAGTCATGACACAGCAAGTGGACTGCCTCACAATCGGGGATTGCACAAAGTGATTTTGTCAGCCACCTGTGGTGCAACCGGTCATCTTCCTCTTCACGGACTGATGCCCAGTTCATCAGTAGATTCAGACTTCTTCATCATGCTCCATACAGCAGGTGGAGAAAGAGGACCCATCCAGAATCCTTTCAACCAGCGGTATTATCAAAGTGCAGCTGCAGCATTAGTGTTGTTTAACAATAGAGCTTCACCAATAATGCCCTGCTCCTTTTGTCCAAGCTCACATTAACATATAAACCAAGTGAACTGAGACTGGTCAGGTGTGTGAGACTAGAATCACGATGACTGATCAAGGCACCTGGTGGCCATGGTCAGAACAGAAGAGTTGTACCATGACACATGGAAATCATGCACCCCATATTCTAGACATTAGTGCTACCAAGTTTGGTACTTGTATGGCAATTAGTTTCCATATTATAACATGTTAAATAGATAAAGTTTAATTATAACCAGCTGGTATTTCTTCTGACAAATTTGTGGGAACTTCAGATGCAGGTGGGTGCAGAATATAGGATACATGATACGTACATAGAGTAACACACGTTTTATTCAAGACATTTGCATTATACATCCACCCATAAACAGAACACAGTGCTTACTAAACAATCAGAGAGAGTCCTCAAACAGCTGTCGGTGGTCAGTGATGTTGTTTTGGTCGATAGTCATCACAGAGCTGCCTCACCCCCTCCCCTTCCCCAGCAGTGGCAAGAAAATGAAGAAGTTCTGCCGAGGTCAACAAGGTGACATGGTTGTGGTGGTCAGACAGTGTCAGGTGTCATGTGTGGCAAGTTCACGTGACCAGCCTTGTCATGGCTGGTCCGAAAGGAGGCACAGCTAGACCATTTCTTGCAGGTGTGAATCTCTCCCTGACCAGCCCTGTTGTGTCTGAGGTAGGAACCATGCACGGCTGAACCATTTCTCATAAGTGACAAGATGCAGTTGCACATGATCAGTCATGCCGTGGCTGGCACTTCCACGTGAGATGATGGGCCATTTCTCAAAGTCACGGTGGGTGTTGTACGAATGCTGAACAGGTAGTGTATATATGGCTGACATGGGAAACATCTGATGTGTTCACACAGGATGCCAGTGGCGAGGCCAAAGAGATGGAAGGATGGAATGTTGGTGGCAAGGAAGCTAGCATGTGGAAGCCACCTGTACCAAAAGGCCTCTGATCCAAGCAAAGTGACAGCAAGTGTTAAGAGAGTGGGGCAATTGATGTGACTCACTAACTTATTAGCCAATGTGAACTTCGATGGCCGTGGCCTATGTGGTGAGTGTACTTGATGGGCTGGCATGCTGGGTACCAATCTGTTTTGGGTAGTGTTTGAAGTCAGTGTAGGCAGAGATGCAGACATAGAACCCAGAATTGTTGTGTTGCACTCATGACAGAAAAAGGCGTTGAAGTTGTTGGCGACAGTTGAAGGTGAATAGTGGAACTGACAGTGGTTGCACCAGCATCATGTTGCGTTCGATTGCCCCCATGTGTACTGAACATGGCGTTGCAGAGCATTGTCAACCTGTGATAGCTGTGTGGTAATCTAATGTGGAACCACCGTAAATGTAGTCAGTAAAGTTGGTAATGTCATGTGAAGATTGGCACCAGATGGTGATCGAGCCGTGTTCCGGTGTGTAATGCTGAAAAGAGTGGTGACAGGGTGCTGTGCAGCCAGAGTGGCATGGGCAAAGATGTCAGTGGTGGAGGAGAAACACATTGTACTGTTGTGTGTTTTGTTGCAGTGAGGGTTGTGTGGAAGGGGGAATAGTCATGGAGAGATGTTGGGTAATTGTGACAGGTCATCAGGACCAGGGTAATGCATGGGCAGCCACACTCATTTCCATGACGGTTGTGTCGAGACTGTGAGCTGCTTATACACTGTGGTGAGGGCAGCAGATGTGTCGTTACTAAGGTGTGTGAGCAACACAATATCCACATAGAGTGCATTCGATGACACACCCTTGTCATCATAGTGTTGGCGAGTCATCAAGAACTCATCAGCTGAGGAGGTACACTGCTTGAGTGTGTTGACAGATGTAGATTGTCTTCATGCTGTTTGTCTTAAATAATCGATATACCAGGTATGGGTGGAAGTACCAGAGCAAATGTTCCTGGGATGCAGCAGTCCATGTTGAAATACAGGAGCAAGGCATGATGTACACATAAGGAGAGCTGAATTTGGCGTAAACGGTCTATTGCTAGGTCTGGTTTTATGATGTCCTGACGAGAGAATGTCCATGTGAGGTGGAGAGATTATGACAGTTGCAGAGTCCGGGTCATCAATCCGTGAAAAGTGGTAGATGAGCTGGCAGCTTTGTGCAGTTTGCAATGCTGTAGGCTTGACCATTGTCAATGAGAGGTGAAGTGGAAGCAAGATGATGTGATGTGATGTCTGCTGGAAAATGGTTCATTGAAAGTGTGACAGGTGGAAGTGGAAGCCTAGCAGAACACTCATCAGAATTCGAGTTGGTGAAAAGTGCAGTCGTTGTCAGGGAAGTGAGAGAAGATTCACTGCAATGCAGAACACTGAGGTGACTACAGTAGTCTTCTTAACTATATAAACTTATTGTTAGTGCTACTGAGTGGTCACTAGCTGGGTGACAGTCGTGCAGCATGTGGGGTGTGGTCACACGGCGCGAAGTTGTTTGTTTTGATGGTTGCTGCAGGGGCATACAATGTATGACGCCAAGAGAAGCTGCTCTGCCTGAGTGCAGTGGGGTCGACTGCGTGTGGCAGCTTGACAGGCGCGGTGCAGTAGATTACGTTCTGCACAGGCGAAAGCCTAGCATGCGCAGTGGCGTTCTCCCAAGGCCTGGGTGCGACACAGATTTGGATGTTCTGTTCAAGTGCGTGAGCGCTATGCTTATCAGAAATCTAAACACGCCATGGTGCAATGCGGATGGCGATGTCCTGCACAGGCGCAGAGCAGGTCGCAGGGAGGTGGGTGTATGTTGACATGGGACATCGTTCCGACTGGACGCTGTGACGTCGGAATCAGAAGCGATCAGGCAGTCAGTTGGGCTCTGCTGCCGTGTGGAAGGATGCCAAAGCTGTTGCTGTGACGCAAGGTGGCGTGCATTGTTGTTAACAGCGAGAATAGATTGTCATGTTCGCTGGAATGTTCTTGATGTGAATGTTCATTAGCAACACCACAAGTTAGAAGTGAACTGTCAACATCGTCCAAATTTAGCATTAGAAAAAACATTGGCGGTGAGAAGGTGCGCACTGCACATAATAATGAAATGAAATGTGAGAGACACAGTTAAGAAAAACGTACAGCACCTAAATTTTGCATATATCCATGTTCCGAAGAAAAATACATGTTCTTGCAGATGGTAAAGGAATCGCCCAAAATTTTACCTAATGCTCATCAAAAACTTGATGTAACTGGCATTGTGAAAACAGGAGCGCCTTTATCTGAAATTCTAAAGAACTGTGAAAGCTCCTTACAGTCTGGAAGCAAGTGTATAGTGATAGGAGGCGCAAACATCTCCTGTAATGAAAGTAAGTGGACAATGAGAGTTTGGAAAGACAAACTTAAAAAAAACCACAAATTACCTTTTTTGTTGTTGCTATTCTATGGAGGCATGATTTAACAGAAAAATGGTGTGTTAATATTGAATTCATGAACACTAATTGAAAACTACGAAAAATAAATCATTTCCCAGTGCAACTTCCATACCAGTTTCGTACCACTGTACAAAACATGTTCTGCACCGAAATAGCGGAGGTAGAGATGCCATGTGTGCTGAAATAATGAAAGCTGTTCTATCAACAAGTAAAGTAAACAGTATCCCAATTCCCCTGCCAGCTGTGACAAGTACTGAAGATCCAACCATATTTGTGCAAATAATAGATTACTCAACAGGAACACTACCACAAATTTCAGGTGCAGCAACAATGTAATCTCAAAATGCAACCATCAAATCTGTAGCTGCTGTCCCCCTGCACTCACCAGCAGCAGCAACAGAAATTTCATCAACTATTGGCCTTGTGTCAGTGACTCAAGACGCTTCATCAGTCTTAGTCCCTCCACAATCCACAGCAGTGCAAGACCCTGCTCCATCTGATGTGCCTCCACCATCATCAGCAGTAGCAGAGGCAAGGAAAAGTAGTACAAGAACCAGAAAACGCACAACTATACAGAATTCTTGGTACCCAACCTCAGTTTCACGACTAACTTAAGTCAAAAATCTGAAGGTACGCTGCCTATAATATGTAATTTCAATTTACAACAAAAAAGTGACATCAGAGAAATGAGTTTAAGAAATGACAAACTTTGTATTTTTTCATCATAACGTAATGGGTCTAGGAAACAAATGATACAACAGATTTTGAGAATGCAATGAGCTCTTTTAATCTGAGCAGTTGTTGACTTTCCCACAAGGGTGACTAAAAATTGCACAAGCCTGATTGAAAATTTTTTTGTAGACAGTAACAGAATAGATAACATATGTGTAACACCAATATTAATTGTCATTTCTGACCTTGATGGGCAGTTGTTAAAAATGCGTAATGTAAGCATGGCTAACAATAGTAGTTTTACCTGTAGAGCATCTACACTCATCAATAGTGGGAGCCTGGAAACCTTCAGCAGATATTTGCAGCAGTTGGAATGGAACACAGTAAACAAGGCTAAAGATGTCAATGATAAATTCAACATACTCCTGAATAAATTCGTTACCATTTTTGTAGCTGTATTCCCCAAGAGAATTTCAAGACACTTCAATCTGAGCGACTACAGGAACAATGGCTCCCTAAAGGAGAATGTCTTGTGTGTCACTCAGCAATTCTAACAAACCTCAGGATAGGGAGCACTACAAATTATACTGTAGCATCCTAAAGAGTGTCATTAAAAATTCCAATAGCAAGTTTATTAAATCTGAAATTAACAGTTCAAATAACAAAATAAAAACTATTTGAAAGGTGGTCGAAACGGAGACAAGAAAAATTACAGATACAGACAGTATCGAAGTGTGTCATAATGGACATGTGGTAGATGAAGGTGATATAGTTGTCAATATCTTTAACAACCATTTTTTGACAGCAGCAAATCAAATTGGTTGTAAAGGGTCTAGAGTTGAAGCTATGAGTCTTCTACAGAAAGCAGAGCAGAACAAAATTTGTCAGCTGCACGTACCCAGTATTACAACCGAAGAGAATGTAATAAGGCAAATAAAATATAAAAATTCCACTGGTGTGGATAATATAATTTTTTTATTATTGATAAATAGATAGATGGTTATTCGACTCTCATTACAAAGATTTATGTGAAAAGTATTTAACGCTGATGGACGAAAGAAGCTTTACACTATTCGTTTATTAGTTTTAGTCCTACTGCAGGTGCACTTAAGATTGTTGCGTCAGAGGGTGCATGCAGCACTCGGTGCCGCCTACATTTAAATACATAAAAAAGCAGTTTTTTTATTTTTTGGTGGAATTAATTATTTATTGTTTATAACATCATTCTTAACAGCAACTTTTAATATGATCTGTATACATATATCCAAGGTGCATGGGAAAATTGAAATTGTTACAGAATATCTGACATACATTTCCAGGATTTTTCCTATGTGCTACTTTAATAACAAATTCTAAATAAATTATAACCACAGATATGATTTACTATTGTTAAAGAAAGTTTTACAAACCCTGTAATATGCATAAAACCTTTGTAGTAATAATAAAGAATAAGGCAATCAGAAAATACATATCAAGAATCACACACTTTCTTCCTCCGGAGAAGCTCTGCAATCATTACATGTGACAACATTGTGGCAATGTTGCTTCCAAACAAATCTTTTGCAGCTATTGCAAGTGACAGTAGTTTTTTTTTTTTTTTTTACCACCACAAAGATGGCACCTCCCACACCTTCTTACAGTCTCATCGTGATTGGTGAGAATTGATTGACGAGGTGACAGAAATCCTTGAATATCGTGTGGTAGAGTAGAGATCTGAGCCCTTTCTTTCAAAAGGTAGTCCATCAGAGCCAAGGCCAGGGTTTGTTTGGTAGGTTCTTCTTCTGAATCTTTTCTCTGGATTGTTTGCAAAAAACAAGACCTGGAAATGTATCCCAGCAATATCTAGATAACGAAAAAACAAATGTAATGGCCTTCTTCTTGTGGTACTTTGTGTAGAGTAGGCTGTACACGTATAATCCACAGTACCCACTCCAACTTTTGTTGCATTATAGTCCAAATTTAGAACAGACTTGACTGTTGCGGTGTCGATTTCAGCAGTTTCATGCACTGACGACAGGGAAAGAACAGCCTTGTTCCTTTTTGTTTGGCTCGAAACAAGGCAGAAGTCATCTTAAAATCCGAAATGACAATTTCCAATTTTTCGCGATCTGTTGGGCAAAAATTCAGGAGGAATTGCCTTCTTGTTCTTTTTCAATGTCCCAATGAACGTTAGCCCATTTTCTAAAAGATGCTGGGCTACAGGGTAGTAGTTGTCCGTAGTTACATTCCTGTGAGTTCCCTTGATTGGCTCAAGCAATCTCTTCAAAGTATAAAATGTCTGGCTATTGCACAATGCGTACAACTTCAGTCCATACTTAGCGGGCGCTATTGGGCATGTACTGAACAAAACCGCAACGTCCGCGAAATGGGACAAGCATTTCGTCTATGGTTGTGAACTCCCCTGGACTGTAGTTATTTCTGCCGTTCTTCAGAAATGCTGAGTGGAGATTGCGGATGGCAGCAAGTTTATCAGTTGCTAGTCGTTCTTCTCTTGTAGAAGTATTGTTAAATCTGAGTGACCGTAGCAAGAACAGAAAGCGCTTGTAGCTAAATGCTGCCCTTAGGATAATCATTCCTGTTCCATTTGATGCCCACAGTTCTAATACATTTGTGCGTCATCCTTTTTGTACAGCAGTGAGAAACAGTGCTCCTAAAAGAACCGTTATTTCAGAAACAGATGTAGTTTTGCAATCTCTAGCCCTTGAGTAATTCATAAATGATGTCTTGTTATTTATGTACTTGTTTGTGTCTGCAAAGACATAATCAATTATCTCAGGATCAAACAATTTGAGAAAACGTTCAATTTCAGTTTTAGCTTCTCTGGCATTGCATTTCGGGTCAGGTAGGGCTTTGATTATATTCTTACATTTTGGTTTCCCTGGTAGTGCTAACGGATTATTTATCCACAAAGTTTCTTGGTCCTTACCAATATAAAAATGGCCGTCATCATGTGGCATTCCTTTCACTTCATTCCCGTCAACGCACGACTGCTCAGATTCGCTGGAATGATCTGCAGTTTCAATTATTTCTGCTTCCTCATCGCTGTCAGAGAAATATGCGTAATCTTCTTCGTCACATGACTGCAGAAGAAGAGGCTCAATTTCTTCTGGTGTCAGTCCTTTCCTTTGTGCAGACCTGGGAGACAATAAAATAATTCTAATACCAAAGCAATGTTAATAACTTAATAATGATTCACCCACAGAGTTGTAAAACAAAGCTGCTAATCATCAACACATTCGCCAGTGGTACGGCTACATGTACTTACATTACCAGGCACGTGCGGTACGCAGTGCCGCCTCGGTGCAGTCGTCCACTTCACAGGTGAGTCACGGCTGTAATGACGGGTATAATGACGGCGCAGTAATGCAGTTTGGCGCGTGACTAAACAATAAAATCATATCTAGCACCACTGTTGTGTGCTCTGCGCGCTGACGTAATTACTCAACGAAAACAAAATTGGCGGCACTGTATGCCGCCACGCGCTCGCCGCTGGGTTAGTATTAGTTACCTTTCGTTGTTCTCCTGTCCTGGTGATAAGACGGGTTGTGTAATTATGTGTGTAATAAATGCAATTTAATCACAATTCTTTTTATCTAGGTCACGGGGAATGACAGTACTTAGAACGTACGTGCCTCCATCCCGATCGTACGTCCGCATACAACTGCGTGTGTACCAACATAACTATACTTACGACCCATTTCCTTTACGATATTAATTCTTATTTTGAACCACTCACTCGCGAATGTACGTGCCCTGTTGTTTTGTGGAGTCAGTCGGGAGTATTCTCTAATAATGTTAGTTGTAATATCCAATGGCTTAGTTTTCACAATTGATCTTTCCCTGTGTGGCAACCTCGCTTCACGCGAAATATTTATGACGCGACCACCCTAACAACTCTCATTTCAAAATTATGACACCGGCTGACTAAGCTTCCAATGATTTAACAGGGAGGGTACAAGTTCTCTGATACATATTTAATGAGTCCATAAATCAAGGTACTGTCCCTAATAGACTCAAATATGCAACTGTGAAACCACAGTCCCAAAAAAGGTGATAAAGCTGATGTTTCCAAACACTCGCCAGTTTCATTGTTAACAAGTCTCTCTAAAATCCTAGAGAAACTAATATTCAAGAAAATCATGGATCATCCGAATGAAAATAAAATCCTCAATAAAAATCAATTTGGATTCGAAAAGCTTGCTTCAACTGAAAACGCCATTTCCTCATTTGTCAACCAACTCCTCAAATGCATACACAATAAAATGTCACCAGTTGGAATCTTCTGTGATCTGCCTAAAGCATTCGACTGTGTAGATCACAAAATTCTACAGCTGATAACCACGGATGAAATGGTAAAGTAAGAATGCTACTCGAATCATATCTATACAATAGAAGGCAGTAGTATTGAACAATTCTGCTATGGCACCTGCCTGCTCTGCTGAGGCACAGTAAACTGTGGAGTGCCAGAGGGCTCGGTGCTGGGTCCCTTACTCTTCCTCATCTTTATCAATGATCTGCCATGCTTCATGACACAAAAAAAGCACACTTCACCCTGTTTGCTCATAACACAACCATTATGATTGACAAAACACCCAATTGCACTCTAGAGAACACTGCTACCACTTTATGCGAAGAAACTCTAGATTAGTTCACTTCAAATGGCAGTGAAAAAAACCGAGTTCTGAGAAAAACGTAAAAAATAATGAATCTTTATGTATTCAGTGCAAAAAAAAGTATCGTGGTTCGGCATGGAAAATGTTATATCTGTAAAGTTAAAGCAAAAAACGCAAACAAAATCATTATAAGATCAAAATCTACTGAAAAAACTGTGGGAAATGTGAATTCAGTGATATTTATATGTAAACGTTGGACGACTTCCTTTCAATTTTTACTAAAAAAAAAGGTATCTGAAGGGACTGTAGCCTTATTGGAGAAACAGCTGCAAAATCTTGGTTGTAAAACACAACAAACAGAGCATCGACTCAACCTCAAAGAAATACAGGCTACCAACAGTATAAACGAAAAAAGAACCGCAAAAATACAAAAGTGTGTGCAAATAGCTATAATGACAAAAAGTGATTCTACAAACAATGTCACTCAGAAACATATGAGTCCAGACAATAATTATAAACAACAGCCGTGCACTGTAAATTTTTCGCGCATGTCGCATTGTAAACAAAGGAATGTGATTAAAAAATCAGTCTACTGGCCTCAAGAGTGCAAAACAGAACGAAAAGGCTTAATTTTTGGCTTTAAGCATGGATGTCAGAGAGCAGTAAAAGTACCAGCCAGTACGCAAGCCAGTAGCAGGTGTTGAAGAAGTGACGAAAGCAGTAGTGAAATCGTGTGAAAATATTGACTCAAGAGACTGTGTCGTAATTTGTGCAGGTGCAAATGATGATGCCAGAAATAGAGGTAGTGGACTCATCGCTGTTCTTGAAAGTATGCTAACCAAATTAGGTAACATGAATGTTCTTGTTGTTGTTGTTGTGGTCATCAGTCCAGAGACTAGTTTGATGCCGTTCCCCATGCTACTCTATCCTGTGCAAGCTTCTTCATCTTCCAGTACTTACTACAACCTACATCCTTCTGAATCTGCTTAGTGTATTCATTTCTTGGTCTCCCTCTACGATTTTTACCCTCCACGCTGCCATCCAATGCTAAATTTGTGATCCCTTGATGCCTCAGAATATGTGCTACCAACCAAACCCTTATTCTAGTCAAGTTGTGCCACAAATTTCTCTTCTCCCCAATTCTATTCATTACCTCCTCATTAGTTATGTGATCTACCCATCTAATCTTGAGCATTCTTCTGTAGCACCACATTTCGAAAGCTTCTATTCTCTTCTTCTCTAAACTATTTATCGTCCACGTTTCACTTCCATACATGGCTACACTCCATACAAATACGTTCAGAAACGACTTCCTGACACTTAAATCAATACTCGATATTAACAAATTTCTCTTCTTCAGAAACGCTTTCCTTGCCATTGCAAGTCTATATTTTATATCCTCTCTACTTGGACCATCATCAGTTATTTTGCTCCCCAAATATCAAAAATCATTTACTAATTTAAGCGTCTCATTTCTTAATCTAATTTCCTCAGCATAACCCGATTTAATTCGACTATATTCAATCATCTTAGTTTTGCTTTTGTTGATTTTCATCTTATATCTTCCTTTCAAGACACAGTCCATTTCGTTCAGCTGCTCTTCCAGTCCTTTGCTGTCTCTGACAGAATTACAATGTTTTATTTCTTCTCCATGGATTTTAATTCCTACTCCGATTTTTTTTCTTTTGTTTCCTTTACTACATGCTCAATATACAGATTGAATAACATCGGGGATAGGCTACGACCCTGTCTCACTCCCTTCCCAACCACTGCTTCCCTTTCATGCCCCTCAACTCTTATAACTGACATCTGGTTTCTGTAGAAATTGTAAATAGCATTTCGCTCCCTGTATTTTTCCCCTACCACCTTCATAATTTGAAAGAGAGTATTCTAGCCAACATTGTCAAAAGCTTTCTCTAAGTCTACAAATGCTAGAAACGTAGGTTTGCCTTTCCTTAACACATTTTCTAAGATTTTTCGTAGGGTCAGTATTGCCTCACGTGTTCCAACAGTTCTACGGAATCCGAAACGGTCTTCTCCTAGGTCGGCTTCTACCAGATTTTCCATTTCTCTGCAAAGAATTCGAGTTACATTTCATCAATCTCTTCGTCACCTGCGGAGCTAGTGATCATATAAGCTTGTACTACTGGGGTAGACGTGGGCTTCGTATCTATCTTGGCCACAATAATGCGTTCACAATACTTTTTGTAGTAGCTTACCTGCATTCCTATTTGTTTTTTCGTTATTAAACCTACTCTTGCATTATTCCTGTTTGATTTTGTATTTATAACCAAAGGTATGATGAAATAAAAGAAATTTTTCAGTTAGTGAAGGGAGACGAAAATTTAATAGTTATGGGTGACTGGAATTCGATTGTAGGAAAAGGAAGAGAAGGTAACGTATTAGGTGAATATGGATTGGGAGTGAGAAATGAAAGAGGAAGCCGCCTAGTAGAATTTCGCACAGAGCATAACTTAATCGTAGCTAACACGTGTTTCAAGAATCATGAAAGAAGGTTGTATACATAGAAGAAGCGTGGAGATACTAGAAGGTATCAGATAGATTATACAATGGTAAGACAGTGATTCAGGAACCAGGTTTTATACTGTAATACATTTCCAGGGGCAGATGTGGGCTCTGACCATAATCAATTGGTTATGAACTTTAGCTTGAAACTGAAGAAACTGCAAAAAGGTGGGAATTTAAGGAGATGGGACCTCGATAAACTAACTAACCAGAGGTTGTACAGGGTTTCAGGGAGAGAATAAGGGAACAATTGACAGGAATTTGGAAAGAAATACAGTGTAAGTAGAATGGGTAGCTTTGAGGGATGAAGAAGTGAAGGCAGCAGCGGATCAAGTGGGTAAGACGAGGGCTAGTAGAAATCCTTGGGTAACAGAAGAAATATTGAATTTAATTGATGAAAGGAGAAAATATAAAAATGCAGTAAATGAAGCAGCCAAAAAGAAATACAAACGTCTCAAAAATGAGATTCACAGAAAATGCAAAATGGCTAAGCTGTGATAGATAGAGGACAAATGTAAGGATGTAGAGGCGCCTATCACTAGGGGTAAGATAGATACTGCCTACAGGAAAATTAAAGAGGCCTTTGGAGAAAAGAGAACCACTTACATGAATATGAAGAGCTCTGAGGGTAACCGAGTTCTAAGCAAAGAAGGGAAATGTTCTTGAGGGCAATATTATAGAAATGGAAGAGGATGTAGACGATGATGAAATTGGAGATATGAGACTGCGTGAAGAGTTTGACAGTGAACTGAATGACCTAAGTCGAAACAAGGCCCCGGGAGTAGACAACATTCTATTAGAACTACTGATAGCTTTGGGAGAGCAAGCCCTGACAAAACTCTACCATCTGATGAGCAAGATGTGTGAGACAGGTGACATACCCTTAGACTTCAAGAAGAATATAATAATTCCAATCCCAAAGAAAGCAGGTGGTGATAGATGTGAAAATTACCGAACTATCAGTTTAATAAGTCACAACTGCAAAATACTCAGCGAATTCTTTACAGACGAATGGAAAAACTGGTAGATGCCGACCTCAGGGAAGATCAGTTTGGATTCCGTAGAAATATTGGAACACATGAGGCAATACTGACCCTACAACTTATCTTAGAAGATAGATTAAGGAAAGGCAAACCTACGTTTCTAGCATTTGTGGACTTAGAGAAAGCTTTTGACAGTGTTGACTAGAATATTCTCTTTCAAATTCTGAAGGTGGTAGGGGAAAAATGCAGGTAGCGAAAGGCTATTTACAATTTGTACAGAAATCAGGTGGCTGTTATAAGAGTCGATGGACATGAAAGGGAAGCAGTGGTTGGGAAGGGAGTGAGATAGGGTTGCTGTCTATCCCCGATGTTATTCATTCTGTATATTGAGCAAGCAGTAAAGGAAACAAGAAAAATCAGGAGTAGGTATTAAAATGCACGGAGAAGAAATAAAAACTTTGAGGTTCGCCGATGACATTGTAATTCTTTCAGAGACAGCAAAGGACCTGGAAGAGCAGTTGAACAGAATGGACAGCAAGACACATACTCTCTCCTTTATTAGACGTATGCAATTCATCCTTATCATGTGGAGTCTTCCCACAGCAAGTGAAAATGGCAAAAGTAATAGCCCTATATAAAAAAGGTGATCAGCAATGCTTGGGCAACTATTGGCCTGAGTCACTTCTGTCAGGGTTTTCGAAAATTATTGAAAAAATGTTCCTTTCACAACTAACTACATACTTCAACAAGAGTAATAATATTTCTGGATGTCAGCATGGCTTCAGATCACAGCAATCAACTGAAACAACCACTTTCAACCTGACAAACCGTGTCTTAGATGAAGTGGACAACCACTAAAAAACCTCAGCCTAACAAAAGCTTTTGATGTGATTGATCATTCTGTGCTCCTGAGAAAGCTTGAATGTTGGTGTAAGAGGTGTGCCAATTCAGTGGATTAAATCATATTTGGAATATAGCTCTCAGGTAATCGAAATTAAGTACATGGAAGGAAATGAACTCCAGGTACAACTTTCAGAACTTTGTGGACTAAGTCATGGTGCTCCTCAGGGCTCTATTTTAGTCCTCTTTCTTTTTTTTGTATACATTAATGATTTCCCATCACCCCTTATGTACTCTGAACCAGTGCTCTTTGCGGCTGACACCTCTCTATTCATTGAAAGAAATAAAGAAGAAATTTTTACTGTATATGCAAAAGATACACTACTGGCCATTAAAATTGCTACACCACGAAGACGACGTGCTCCAGACGCGAAATTTAACCGACAGGAAGAAGATTCTGTGATATGCAAATGATTAGCTTTTCACAGCATTCACACAAGGTTGGCGCCGGTGGCGACACCTACAACGTGCTGACATGAGGAAAGTTTACAACCGATTTCTCATACACAAACAGCAGTTGACCGGTGTTGCCTGGTGAAACGTTATTGTGATGCCTCGTGTAAGGAGGAGAAATGCGTACCATTACGTTTCCGACTTTGATAAAGGTCGGATTGTAGCCTATGGCGATTGCGGTTTATGGTACCGCGACATTACTGCTCGCGTTGCTGGATATTCAATGACTTTTAGCAGCATACGGAATCGGTGGGTGCAGGAGGGTAATACGGAATGCCGTGCTGGATCCCAACGGCCTCGTATCACTAGCAGTCGAGATGACATGTACCTTATCCGCATGGCTGTAACGGATCGGGCAGCCACGTCTCCATCCCTGAGTGAACCGATGGGGACGTTTGCAAGACAACAACCATCTGCACGAACAGTTGGACGACGTTTGCAGCAGCATGGACTATCAGCTCGGAGACCACAGCTGCAGTTACCCTTGACGTTGCATCACAGATAGGAGTGCCTACGATGGTGTACGCAATGACGAACCTAGGTGCACGAATGGCAAAACGTCATATTTTCAGATGAATCCAGGGTCTGTTTACAGCATCATGATGGTCGCACCCTTCATTCGATCCCTGCGAAACCCTACATTTCAGTAGGATAATGCACGACCGCAGGTCCTGTACGGGCCTTTCTAGATACTGAAAATGTTCGACTGCTGCCCTGGCTAGCACATTCTCCAGATCTCTCAGCAATTGAAAACGTCTGGTCAATGGTGGCCAAGCAACTGGCTCATCACAATACGCCAGTCACAGCTCTTGATGAACCGTGGTATCATGTTGAAGCTGCATGGACAGCTGTGCTTGTAGACGTCATCCAAGTTCTGTTTGACTCAATGCCCAGGCGTATCAAAGCCATTATTACGGCCAGAGGTGGTTGTTATGGGTACTGATTTCTCAGGATCTATGCACCCAAATTGCGTGAAAATGTAATCACATGTCAATTCTAGTATAATATATTTGTCCAATGAATACCCCTTTATTAACTGCATTTCTTCTTGGTGTATCAATTTTAATGGCCGGTAGTGTAATTGCAGTCATACCAGTTCCAGCTGTTTCAATGATGTGCTGACAATACAGTTTGCTGGAAGAAATAGTTGGACATCAACAACAAATTTAAAGCAATTAACAACTGATGAATTCACCATTTCGGCTTGAGAACTACAGAGAGACCCAAACAAGCCTTGGAAACCTGTTAGATATGCACATTCCGGCTTGGGAACCTGCTAGACTCCCACTTTCTGGCTTCGGAACCTTCAGTAAAGAAACCCACCCATGGCTGACCTCACATGGCTATGAGGTGTGGCCCCTTGGCGATGGGGCTACCACTCACTGAGAATGGCAGTGGAATAGCCACATGGACCAACGCAAGGATTTTCCTCGAATTACACAACAACAAAAAATCAGTAGTTTAGGCGCAATTTTTGCACCTTACCCAAAGAGACACCAGAATGAATAAGTTTTTCTAGTAGAATAAAATGTGCTTTGTTGAAGTGTGTTAATGAATGTAATGTGGTAGGTGTCAATTTTTCTGACACATGACTTTAATAGGATGGTAGCACAGTAAGGAAACACACAAGCCAGGCCGAAATTTGTGATATACTAAACACCCAGACAGACAGTAGTTTGGCGACAGACCAGGTCCATAGCGTAGCTTCTTTACTGCTTATGCTTCGTAACAAATGATTTGTTACTCAGTTTGAACCGAGATTACGCCAATTTTTTGTGTGTGGAGCACAAAAAGTTTTACCACTATACCCAGAAGCAAGAGTCTAGCTCTTTTGCATTAGGAACAGTGGAATGCCATACTTGAAGATTTCTTCGCGACTTTCGGTCTCGGTAGAAGTGTTCTTTACAAAAGTGGCTGTAGCACCTCAACCAAGTTACAGGTGAGCCTGAAACTTTGCATAAGTTCCTGTAGGGCTCTCAGGTACATGCTGTACAAAATCAATCAAAATTGAAGATGATTAGGCTGGGAGCCCTAGGATACTTCACGTGGAATGACCCTGTGGCAAAGTGGTCGGGTACTAATCTTCTAGGCTGCTGGGGGACTGAGTGGGCAGATTACATCTTAATATGATGGACTGTATTGTGCAATACTTTCCTTATCTCGCCGCCACCTTCCTGTTTGTTCTCTTGTATAACTGAATAACTGAACTCCAGCACAGGCAGATGGTGTTCATAGCACCTCAGCCTTTAGAGCCTGTTCTGACTTCGCCATGCATTATAATTTGCAGTCGACTGAGATTCATCTGTGGTTTTTGCTGACTAATAAAATATTTTCCTAACATGGGCTGCACCACACATGTCAGCACAAATCTCCACTTGCACTTCTTGCTGAAACCCAGATCCACTTCCACTTCGCAATTGCAATAAATCGTTATTGGTTAACTGTTTGGTGCTGTAAGATGAATACATGCAGCAGTCATTGATTCTTGTCTTGTCCAGCTGGTAACCTGTTCATGTCTAACTCTGACTTCGTTAGACAGTAACGCTTCGCATTTCTGTGTCTTACGTTACAACAACATAAGCAAGCCTGGTTGGCTTTCTGTGCATACAGGTGACTTGCCGATAATTAATGGACCAAGGCTGAACACAGTGTCCTGCTGAACTTTGCTCACATGACTGTTCACGTGTGTCGCTTTCTTCTTTTTGAATTTGACACTCTTGCCACTGAGACCATTTGGGTATGCTCAAGGGGACATGCACCTTATGGCCCACTCACCAAAACCTTCGTGATGCCAACACACTTTAGGTTTTTGCTTGCTTGTGCCATTTGCTCACTTGCTTGATTTTTTTGAAACAATTTCTTCCTAAATTCTTCATTCTGTCTCAGTGGAGGCCTTTTGTCCACTGTCACTGTCGATACTTCTTTTGCAGCGCATCTGTTTGGTGTTTGGCTTTACAAACAGCTAAAATGCTTGCTAATGCCTGTTTGCTGCTCCTTTCGAATTGCAGTTGCTTTTCCTGAGTCGACTTCGTCAGCTACTTTCCTCACTATCAATGCACTTGCTTGGTATACTGTCGAATACACTTTCTCCTACAGTGATTATAGAATTGACGTCAGTTCTTTCACAGGTCATAACAGCTGCCTTCACTGTTAAAGGTACTTCTGCGAAACATACATGCCTCGACGCTGCATCAGACATTTCCTCCTCTCCAATGACTCCTCTTAAGTGCTGCAAGAACTCTGAAGGCGTTCTATCACCAATATGTTGTGAAATGTTACACCTGCTGTATGCACTGCACTGCACTGCACAACCGGCCGATTAGTGCCTCTCTCAAGTGCAAACATTGTCGTTCTTGAGGAGGCTTCAATATAATATCTGAAGCTATTGCAACTGCTCCAGGCGATCTTTGATTAACTTGTTCTGCGGAAATGCTAAATTTCCCATCACGAACCAACTCTCCTTTTTCTGACGGAAACTTAGGTATTTTTACTTTCATTAAGATTTATCTCATCCTTGTCATACAAATTGTTTGCCAAATTTACAGCTTCCTTTGTCATTTGCAGAGACAATTCTTCTGCATTTCAGTTACAGCTTGGAGTTCGTCGATTTATTTTTGAAAATCTGCTTGCACCTGTAACCATTGCATTTTCATCTGAATTCATCTGATGTATTCTCAACGTCACCAATTTGTAGAATCCTCCATTTTACCCTACGTTAATGAAGCAATGAATCAGCATCTCTGAATTCAGCATATCTTATTATGCATGATTAATTAACATATCAGTCAAGTTGCGAATAAACACAAAATTGTCAAAACTACAATGTCAAAGAGTAAACGTAATACACTAATGTGCCTGTGCTTTACAAAGCACAATACAAATACATTTTGCTTATTATTCTGAAGTTGTTGATTCCCGCAACATAAAGATTAAGCTTGCCATATCAAAAAGACTTATCTCCTTATGGATTTTAAGGACAAAATCAGTAAAAATAGAAAAAAACATTGTTACAAATGCAAGGTGTTGACTTAAGCGTCCAACTCACAAGAGCTGCCAGAAAAATACGGTAGTTACCAAATTACACTGTAGAAAGCACGAACATAAAAAATTGACAACTCTACTCTCAATGAAATGATTATCTTACTTTGAAAGTGTCTTTACCCTAGAACAGGCCGTGAAAATGACACAGAAAACAAAAAGTGTTATCCTTTCTGTGTAGGCCTACCCGTACCAGTACAGTTTCAGTATATCAATTTCCAAACATCATAGATAATTTTCACGCCACTTTATTCTCAGAAAGTTAAGTATAGTAAATGCCAGCAACTCTAGAAAATTACAAATCATGTTTATCATAGAGCATACTTTCCTGTTACTTGACCGAGGGCTAGCCCATGTGGACAGGATTGCAGCATAACATGTTACAGCAGCGCTGTCTGAGGTGCCTTGTCATGATCTGTGCGGCTGCCTCCGTTGGAGGTTCAAGTCCTCCCTCGGGCATGGTTGTGTGTGTTTTCCATAGCGTAAGTTAGTTTAAATTAGATTAAGTAGTTTGTAGGCTTAGGGATTGATGACCTCAGCAGTTTGGTCCCATAATACCTTACCACAGTTTTCCAATTTTGACGTGCTACACTATAGCAATCCAGCCAGGCACCCATTCTCATGCTGACCCTAGGCTTACTTGTTGACAGCAACAAATTCGAAGCAGTTCTTCAGTCAAACCAGAATCAGCAAACCACAGGACGTTGAGAAAGGCAAGACAGAAACGGAAGACCCATCGCTAAGATAAAAAAAAGAATAATATGCCTCATATATTGAATGAGGTGAGTGGAAACAAAAGAAAGAAGCAGTGTTTTCCATCATATACATGATCTAAGAGCTATTCTCCAAACCCGCTTCACAATCGTAGTAACACATAAAATACTAATCTTCTTTGTGTGGTCTTGAAATTTCACTGCTATTTCATAGTCTTCCTTCTTTAGTGAGTAACTAGTAAGGCTTCTTCATTTACTTATTGACTCTTGAGTATTCTCCATAGGCCATCTAAGGTCTTTTGTCTCGCCTAGTATTGTAATTGATAAGGGAATTTAACATTCCTTGTGTGAACATAAACGGTAAGACAATGAAGATTCAGTTTTTCAATGGTGTGTACACACTTCAATTTAGATATTCATTTATTAGCTCATGTTCTGTGGATTCAGTACACAAGAGAACTGCATGGATATGAAATGAGTTATAACTGTACATGAGAACAGAAGCCTGCTACTGTAGTATGCTATGATTGTAATGCACTATCAATGAGTCACTGTTGGAATCAGCCAAGTCATACAAATACCTGGGTATTTATGGGGATATGAAATGGAAAGCTCACATAGGTTCAGTCGTGGGCAAAGCTGGTGGTAGATTTTGGATTATTGGTAGAATACTGGGGATGTGAAATCAGTCTATAAAAGAGACTGCTCACAAATCACTCCTGTGAACTGTTCTAGAATATTGCTCCTAGTACTAACAGGTTATATTGAACATACGCAGAGAAGGGCAGCACATATGGCCACACATTTGATTAATCCATAGGAGGGTGTCAGAGAGATACTGAAGGAACTGAACTGGAAGAATCTTGAAGATAGGTGTGAACTATCGCGAGAAAGCCTGTTAACAATGTTTCAAGAACCGGCTTTAAATGTTTGCTATAGGAATATACTACAACCCCCTACGTATTACTCACACAGGGATCATGATGATAAGTTTACAATAATTACTGCACACACAGAGGCATTCAAACAGTCATTCTTCCCATGCTCCATACATGGATAGAACAGGAAGAAACCCTAGTAACTTGTACATTGGAATGTATCCTCTGCTTTGCACTTAACAGTGGTTTCTAAAGTATAGATGTGGATACAAACTGTAATAGGCCATATGTGTATAGGAACAAAATACGCTAATAATTACAAGCTTAGGTATTTCCTACAGTGAAACAGAGGTATAAAAAAATCATGTAATAAATTACATTATTCCACGAGCTATATATTTGCTAGAACTAAAGTACATCAATAGCTGACTTACGCTGTTAGAATTTTGAGAGTCTGTTTGTGTTGTAGTTCATAAATCGATTGCAAGACATAGGTAGATTTCAATTTTTCACACTTATGCTATATGTTCTTCTTCCAAATTGCAGTTTCGCTGCATTTATGTGAAAGCAATGTGCTAAAATATATATCTATATCTACATACTCTGTGAATCATTGTGAAGTGGATAGCAGAGGATACATTCCATTTACCAGTTACTATGGTTTCTTCAAATTACATTCATGTATGGAATGTAGAAAAATGATTCTTTAAATGCCTCTGTGTGTGCTGCAACTATTCTGATCTTATTCTCATGATCACTATGTGCATGATATGCAAGGGGTTGTAGCATATTCATCATTTAAAGCTGGTTCTTGAAACTTCATTAGTAAACTTTCATAGGATAGTTTATGGCTATCTTCATGAATATGCCAGTACAGTTCCTTCAGTATCTCTGTGACACTCTCTACAGATCAAACAAACCTGTGACCATTCATGCTGACCTTCTCTGTATATATTCAACACCCCCTATTATAACAACGAAAATAATCAGTTTTTGACGATACAATGTAATTTGATAGATAAAAAAATCTACTCACTGTGAAGTGGCAGGAGACCACATATATTAAGAAAAACTCCTCTGCTTGCCATCCTGTCTGGTAAGTCTCCCCTGACCTGGGGTTCTAGGCGAATTTTCAGTACTCTTCCACTATTTTTAAATCTCTCCAGTCTTTTTCCTTCAACCCTCTTCCTTCCCCTTCAACCCTACTGCCAGAATAAGGATCCCAAAACTTGAATATATAAAACCCTTTTTCTATACATGTTTTCTACTCCCACTGCTTGGTGATCAGATCAATTATCTATCCAGTTACAATACCCAAACAATGGAAAATGCTGAACATAATGGGAAACACATTATTTCAATGACTGCTTCACAGCTGCCCCACCAACACAAGCTTTGATGAACTCTCCCTAGCCTCAAGCTTTGTTAGTCATTGTCCTCACCCATCTAACCTGTTCCCTGTTCCCACTCCAACAATACACAGTCCTCTATTCCACACCAACACACCCAGTCTTTTTACTTCTCTCTTTTTCCACTACCCCCCCCCCCCCCCACACACACACACACACACACCTCGCCCCAGCCCACTGTCTAATTTCCCAACTGCACCTACCTGTGCTACCCTCTTTTCACCTCATTCCTGCACACTCCACACTCCCCAGTAGCACTTCACTGTCCCCCACTCCTACCCAGCTATCCCTCCCCCTTCCCCACTCCAGCCTCCTCCTTACCCTCACCCAGTTGCCTCTCCCATCATGCACTGCTGCTGCTGTTGCTCAGAGTATGGCTGAAACTGCCAGAGGCTGTTGTCATGTGTGTGTGTGTGTGTGTGTGTGTGTGTGTGTGTGTGTGTGTGTGTGTGTGTGTGTGTGTGTGTATTTTTGACAAAGGCCTTGTTGGTCGAAAGCTTATTTTGTGGCAGTCTTTTTGTTGTACCTATCTGTACTCAGCATCTCCGCTATATGGTGAGTAGCAACTACCCTCATTATAATTTTGTTACTATTACAATACCTCCTACTAGTCCTATTTGGTACAGGTTCAACACACTTGAGCAATTTTCTAGAACCAGTTGCACAAGTGATTTGTAAGAATTTTCCTTTGTACACTGATTGCACTTCCCCAGTATTCTACCAATAAACTGAAGTCTACCATGTGCTTCACCCACGAATGAGCCCATGTGATCGATCCATTTCGTGTCCCTATAAAGTGGCACACCAATATATCTGTATGGACTGGCTGATTCTAGTGGTGACTCATTGCTATTATGGTCATAGGATACTACCATTTTTTTCATTTTATTACTATACAATTTGAACAGCAAGGGCCCCTACACACTTCCCCAGGGCACACCTGAAGTTACTTTCATCTGACAATGTCTCTCCTGCCAAGATCACATGCTGCATCCTTTCTACCAAAAAGTCCTCAATTCTGTCATAAATTTCACTTTATAGCCTGTATGATCATACTTTGGACAGAAAGCATCAGTGTAGTATTGATTCAAATGATTTTTGGAAATCAAGAAATTTTGTATCTGTGTTACTGCCTTGATCCATAAATTTCAATATGTCACGTAAGAAGAAAGTGAGTTGGGTTTCACGTGATCGATGTTTTCGGAATCCATACTCGCTAGCATGGAGGAGTTCATTCTGTTTGCGATACCACATTATCCTTGAGGTCAGAATATATTCTAAGATCCTAGAACAAATCAATGTCAAGGATATTCGATGGTAGGTTGGTGGATTACTTCTACTACCCTTCTTGTTGATGGGAGTGACCTGTGCTTTTTTTAAAGAATTGGGAACAGATTTTTTTTATTTGAGGGATCTATGACAGATAATAGTTAGCAGAGGGTATAGCTCAGCTGCAAATTCAGTATAGAATCTGAGAGCTGGAGATTCCTTTGGGTCAAGGAGCTTTGTTCAATTTTGACAGTTTCAGCTGTTTCTCAATACCATTTAAACTAAAACTTAGCCTATCTCGCACATGTTTTCATTGGTATGAGGGTTAATTGGGACAATTTGCCTGGATTTTCCTTTGAAAGGAATATTGGAAAACTGAATTAAGCATTTCAACTATTGCTTTACTTCCGATAATTTCATTTCCTGTCTCATTTTCTAGGGACTGGACACTAACTTTGGAGCCACAAACAGCCTTTACATACAACTAGAATGTCTTTGGGTTTTGTGAAAGATTATTTGATAATATTCTGCTACGTTAGTTACTGAAGGCATCATGCAGTGCTCCCTTGACAGCCAATTGTGTTTTATTCATCATCTCTCTGCCTACAGCCCTACGCTTTGTTTTACAACTATTATGCAGGAAATCCTGTTTCTTTTAGGAGTTTCTTCACAGTGACTGTTGTCGCGCGGGATTAGCCGAGCGGTCTCGGGGCGCGGCAGTTGTGGATTGTACGACTGGTCCCGGCGGAGGTTCGAGTCCTCACTCGGGCGTGGATGCGTGTGTTTGACCTTAGGATGATTTAGGTTAAGTAGTGTGTAAGCTTAGGGACTGATGACCTTAGCAGTTAAGTCCAATAAGATTTCACACACATTTCACAGTGAGTGTGAACCGTGGAAGTTCTCTCCCATTATGAATCATTCTACCAGGACCATATATATTCAGTGCATTGTCAACTATTCTTTTTAAACTTGAGCCATAGTTCCTCTGCAGGATCCTACCCTGTGCTGTAAGTTTCAGGTTCCTCACTGAGATATGACACTCCTGATATTATATATAGCTTACAGATCATATATATCTCTCTCCTTGTTTTAGTTGTCCTTTATACTTTGGTAATCACTACTGCCATAACTGTGTCATGCTCACTGATACCAGTTTTGATGTGGACATCCTCAAAGACGTAAGGTCTGTTTGTTGCCATTACATGAAATATATTTCCATCATGACTAGTGTTCTGAACTGTTTGTTCTAGGTAGTTTTCAAAAAAAGGCATTTAATAAAATATCACGGGATGTCTTAGCGTGCCTACCACTAACAAAACTGTAATTTCTCTAACTGACTGTTGGATGATTAAAGTCCTCTTCTCATACTTACAGTATGATTGGAGAACTTAAGTACAAGTGAACTGAGGTTTCCCCTAAACTTTCAGTTGCATCAGGAGACAATTCTAGTGTGCAATAGAAGCATCCAGTTATCTTTTTATGCCCACCCCTGATACTGAGTCTTACCCAAACAGACTCGCATGCAGCTTCTATTTCTAAGTCGGCGGATTCGAGTTTCATGTCTACTGTTTAAAATACACCATTTTCTCCAAGAATGTCACTGCTATCAGCTTCAGATTTCAACTAGCTTCATGTACCAAAGTATTCTGCGAGCTTTGCTGATTTTCATATACACTGCAGACTTTGGCACTTTATCGTGAATTCTTCGGCAGTTAATCTTTACGATTTTAGTACTCTTGCCTGTACGAAGCATTTCTTTTGATCTTACACTGACACTTTTGGGTTTCCTACTGTTATCTGGATTGGATGGAGAGTCCCTATTCTGAAAAACTCTTGTGTAACCTACACCCCACACATAGTCAGCAGCAGTGTATAGTGTGATGTGTAACACATACGTGACCCATTTAGAGGTACCCTACAGTTCTCAACCCTATGGAGTAAGCCCAGGAAGTCACAGCCTAGCTTGTCACAGAACCTTTGAAGTCTCTGCATCAGCACTTCCACTTGACTCAGAAGCAAAGGGCCAACATAAATTCTAGGGACAATGCTGCAAATTGTAAGCATCACTGCAACTTCATATGCAAGACTGGTTTTCTCAACCATCTCTACCAGTCGCTGGAATGACCCAAGTATGACATCAGAGCCCAACATGCATCACAATCTGCAGCTGGTTGCACCCTATTCTCTCAATGTCTGCTGGAATAGTCTTTTCAACTTGTTGAATGAGGTCCCCGGGGATACACACTGAGTGCAGCTGGTGCCCTTTCCTGTCCTTTGCTGCCATTTCCCTAAGGGGTGAAGGAAACCGTGGACGATTAATGGACCTACCCTTTTGTGTTTGCCTCGTCTTAACAATGGACAAAACAGATGACATGAGTCGCACTACCTCAACTTCAATTTCAGTAAAAGACAGCAACTTAAACTTGTTGGTTAAGGAGATCGATACAACATACTGAGTCCTCCATGGTCCCTTTCCACTATCTGCGGATGACTAGCTCTACCATTGAAATGCCATTTGTAGCCAAGTGACGAGTAATGACAGATCCAGTACTTTTTGCAGAGGAGACAGGATTCACAGGAGTGGATGGTACTGGAGGTACCTTTCGTACCAATACCCTAGGTACATGATTCTTGGGAGCTCTTCCAACACGATGACTTGTAGCAGTTTCCAATCATTTTTACAATAGTTGGAGCGGTTTCCAGCTGCTTATTAATGTCAAACAACTCATTCTGTGTTCCAGAATAGCATTCAAGTGAAGCTTCATTTTAACTGGTGGGATGTATTACAGGATAGTGAACAAATAACTTTAAATCAAGGCCGCTGATTGTCTTTTAACCTGTTTACTAAAACATTTCTAACATACATTTCTATTAAGGCAAATTAAAACCTGTGGTAAAAATTAATAGTTTCCCAAAGCTTTTTGAGGTTTATTGTAGTTGTTAGAAAACTGGAAAACAGAGTTAATTTACAATTAATTTTGATAATATGTAGAGCTGCACCTCTTTAAGGGTAAACTAGGTGTAAAACAATATGTTTGTTAGAATATCTGCAACAGTAACTAAATCACAAACGCCAGTTTATCACAAATTACTCGTAGATTATGTACAGGACAGTGGTAGCTACGGAAAATTCTCAGAAATACGAGGTAATTCAGAAGTGATGTGTTCTTTGCCAGTAAGTCTGAACTACAGACGCTCATTTGCTATGAAATAAGTTACATATACAAAACAGTGTTGCCAACATGTGATTAATTTTCCCGTCAAAATAAAAATATCTCCATATTTTCTTGCAAAAATAAAGAAAAAATAAAACTTATTTTAAAATATTACACTCATTACTTTATTTACGCATCGCGCAAAAATTTAAAGGTCCGCCAAAATCAGATACCTCCGTGCTTCCTTACAACTAAAAAGACGAAATTAAAATTTATTTTAAACGTTATATTCATACCTAATTTAAAAGAGTGGCAAACATTTAAAAATCCGCCGACCTCGGCCAAAATATAAAATATATACTATTATATAACGCCATCACGTTTTAATGGAACAGTAACAAGCAAATTTAAATGTGCTCCATTCAATTTCGGGCGTGCAGTCACATACATTCAGTTCTACTTCTAATATTTCGGCTGAATAACGACCAGTCATCCTCAGAATGAGCAGACAGACAGATGGCTGGACGGTATACGGCCGAAATATTTCATACATCTTGAACACATTTCGTAATGATGTGGAACAGGTCACATTAACATAAGTTTTATTTACACAAAATAATTAATTATTTATTTTTATTTATTTATGTATTTTTTTAGTTACTACTTCATATGTAAGAATTCATCTATTGTGTAGAAGGAATTGTCATTCAGAAATTCTTTTAATTTGCTTTTAAATGTTGGTTGGCTATCTATCAGACTTTTATTACTATTTGGCAAATGACCAAAAATTTTGTGGGAGCATAATTCACCATATTCTTTACCGAAGTGAGCTTTAATTCAGAATACTGAATATCATCTTTTCTCCTAGTGTTGTAGCTATGCACTTCGCTATTATTTTTGTATTGGGATGGGTCATTAATGACAAATTTCATAAGTGAATATATGTATAGCGAAGGTACTGTGAATATCCCGAGTTCCTTAAATAAATGTCTGCAAGGTGATCTTGGGTGGGCTCCAGCTATTATTCTGATTACTCGCTTTTGTGAAATGAATACTTTCTCTCTTAATGACGAATCGCCCCAAAATATGGTGCCATATGAAAGCAGTGAATGAAAATAGGCATAGTAGGCTAATTTACTGATATATTTATCACCAAAATTTGCAATAACTCTACTAGCATAAATAGCTGAACCTAATCATTTCAGCAGATCATCGATGTATTTCTCATCAATGCACAGTCCAAGAAATTCTGAGTATCTGCCTTAGCAACAGACTTCTGTTCATAGTCTATATATATGAATGGTGTTCTACCATTTACTGTACCGAGTTATATAAACTGTGTTTTCTCAAGAGATGTTGGCCAGATCTTGCAGGAAAAATTAGGAGACAGGTACCAGGTCACAAGTATTTTCAGGCCCAGTACATGCCTTAGACAAGTGAGGATGTAGGATCATTGTGCAAGGGTTTTATAAGGCAGGATCATGTTTTGGTAGTGGGTGGAGCAGGGAACAGTATTGATAGGGATCAGGGCTACAATATTAAGTGTGACCTGATAAAAATTGCATCTGAAACGAACCATAAAAATGTTGGCTTGGGTCCTGCTTTCATGCAGTATGACCGGCCCCAATTGAATAGCTCTGTCAAGAGGGTCAATATGGAGCTAGATCAGCTGCTTCGGATGGCTACTTTGTCAGGCATAGGTTTGGTTCCTGTTGAAGGTATTGGCAGGAGGGACTTCACAAGACATGGCCTGCATCTCAGTAGGAAAGGGAAGGGTAAACTGGCTGGTGGGGCACTGAAACTCATGGGAGTACTTTTTTAGGCTAATATCAGTGTCCAATCATTCTACATTGATTGAAATTAAGCTTAATTAGAAGTTCAGACAGGCAGGTACTAGAGATGTGAAAATATCACAAGATTCTCATATCAGTACAGTGAAAACTAATGTTAGTATGTCACAAGATTCACATAAAATCACAGTGAAAAATAATATTAATATGTTGCATCAGAACAACAGGGAATTAAAAACCAAAATAAAAGACTTCTTGTTTGTTTAGAAGATTTAGACAGTGGAGAGACGAGGAGTTGCCATATATGTTAAAATCAGTCATAGTGTGAAAAATATGGAAATTAAAAAAAATTTGCATAGAGCAACATATATGTAGGCAGCCGCAAAATGCGCGGTAAGTTCTGTGCTGCCTCGCTCCTTCCACAGTCCAAACGAATGCACATCACTCGTTGCAAAGGAAGGGCGGTTGAAATTAAAGTACATACATGACTGGTAAAAGTGGACTGTATTTGTAGACTACACTGAGAAACACAGCTGCAGAAGCGTGCGCGCTGATTGGCGGTCACCGCCCGTCTCCTCTTGTCCTGGCCAGTTTGGCCGTGCATTGTTGGACGGGCGGGCAGAAAAAATCCTTGCCTGCAGCAAGCGTCTGGTCGACGCTGTGCCCTTGTGGCATGTTGCACCATACAGAACATTCCGCCCACCTAATTTATATAAATTACACTACATACAAATAATCACATGCAGCACAAATAACACAAACAAACAAGAAAATAAAATGATTGAAGAAGTTGTCCACTGTAAACAAAAGAAACACTTCGGTTACTAATTTGATCGTGATGTGCACTAGAGACTATGTTTCCTGTGGAATAACACAGATCTTCGACAGTGGTCGTTTATAAGTTCCCGTTGCTGTGCGCACTGAAACAATTCGTACCACACCACCAGGACCAGGGTGTGTACCGACAATGGCCCCAGACCGTCACACGAGGGGTGGCAAATTGTCTTCCTTCAGTAGAACCAACGTACCTGGCTCTAGATTATCTTTTGTTCTCTGTTGTAGTTGTGATAGATAATCCCCTGACCAGCGTTTCCAGATGTGCTGTTTGCACTGCTGGATGAGCTGCCATCTTGAACCTGGATGATGGCTCTGAAATAAAGCCTGGCTCTGGGATAGTTGTTTAGGGTTCATCAATAAGAAAATGGCATGGGGTAAGGTACGAGAATTCACCTAGGTTGTCAGGAGGCTTGCTAACAGCAGCTGAGATCCTGCATGCAACAAACGAAGATGCTCGCTCATGACTATCAGTTTAGTGACATGACGCTCAGGAAGAAGAATCATGGGGTGCTTCTGACTGTAAGAAACTTTTGATTGTTCCAATCTGCCGCCCACCCTTAACAACTGTTCCTCGTCCAGAAAGGGATGAAGTGAGTTCAGGTTGCCTTTCTTGGGGATTGGTTGGCCATGTTGTAGTTCTTCAATTACCTTGTAATAATCTTGCTGTTGCACCATGTGAATAACTGCCTTCGATGCTGTGTGAAGTTCTCTTGCTGTTTCACTATGCCTCTCGGCGGGTTGCCAACTAAGATTGTTTATACTTCTCACATTATGTATGGAATGTCATGGTCTGAAGAAACTGACAGGCTATAGCTTTTCTGGAATATTACGTTAATAATAAGCTTCTAAAATTTATAAGTAAAATGAAAAAGCTGCCGCTAATAAAAGTAATCTAAAGCTCCTCTTAAAGGTATACAGTTCTATTAATGTAGAATGATGAAAAATTGAAACAAACATGCACACTTCACTAGACATCTGAACTCATTTCCATGGAATTTCTATTAAAGTTATTTTTTGGTTTTGCAACTGCAAAAGATTATTTCTTGTTACTTTATAAACCAAATTGAATAACCAAGTCAAATAACATTCTCTTGATGTGGTCATTTTTAATTAAAATTGCATAGTATTCTGCAAGATGCATGTGAAGTGCAGGTACGACAATCACTAAAACTTGCAGCAGTATTACTGTTACTTTAATGAAATTCTTCTTGTGTGCCAGATCAAAATGTGGATAATGAACGTATACTTGTTTACAAACAGTCTTCATTGTTATTTCTTCGAGGTTAGCTCCTTCTAAAATTCTTTGACATACAGCTTTATTTCTCCACTTTCATCCCCATCGACGCGCAAGTCGCCGAAGTGACGTCAAATCGAAAGACTTGCACCAGGCGAACGGTCTACCCGACGGGAGGCCCTCGTCACACGACATTTCATTTCATTTTTTGTAGATGGTGCCTTTGTCTTTTTTTAGAGGGGTTCTTCTTCAGATGAACACCCATCATCACTCTTACGGGAGGATTTACGTTTTTTAGCTGAAGATTTCTTCTCAGCCTTTTTGGTTGGAGTCTTTTTAGCATTAGCCTTCTTCTTTTTTGGCTTGGATTCTGGAACATCACTGCTAGTTTCTTTTTCAGGTTCATCTTCCTTATCCCTTTACTTTTCTTTGTCTGTTGCTTTATTTTCTGATTTGGGAATGTCGTTTATTCTTGATCCATGTTGTCTTCGACATCCGATGAATCTTCCCTTAAGCTCTTTCTATGCGCTTTAGCCCTCTTTAAACGTGGTGTTCGCTTCTCTGTTCCATTTTCCGATTCTGAATATCTCTTGTTGTTAGCCTTTTCGGCTGTAGAGCGCTTTGGTCTGTTGTCAGGATCAGGCGCTCCAGAGCTTTTGGGCCCTAACAAAAATGTTAAAATTCTCTGTACAAGTTCATCACATTTTCCTTTTTTTCTGAATGTCTAAAATACAACAAATTGTTTTCAAGACACTCACTTCCATCTTTCTCAGAATGTGTTTCTTCTTTTCATACTGGTCTGGCCATTTGTCAAGGTCAAACCAATAGAATTTCCGTATGTTATTTCCCACAAGAGTGACGTTCCCAACTCTGTTGAACAGAACTCTGTGAAGCTGGTTTTAGACCATCAGCCTTGAATGCGTCAGTTCTTGGTATTTCACCCAGTGAAGTTCCTTTGCCCTTTGGTATTTCCATTGCCTCCGTTTCTTTAAGTTCACTGAATTCTTCTGTGAATCTTTTCATCTTCCTTCTCTCTCTTACACCTGATATTTCCAAGGTTTGATCCAGCAATGAAAATTTCTCATCCCCCGACTTGCCGTTTTTTCCGTCAACATCCTCGACATCCTCACCACCATCTTCTTCTTCACTTTCTTCTTTTTTGTGCACAGAAGCAAACTTCGTTTCTTCTTGCTGCCAGAACCTTTCGACCTAAATGTTAAGGCTGGTATTGCGAGCAAGGAATAACAGTACTCTTCGAGCACTGGACTTAACTGAATGAGGAGGTATCTTTCCTGACACAATCCAACCGAATGATGTTTCCTGTAAGGTTGTTTGGTTATCTCTTTTCATTTGACCAGGCTGCAGTGCATCAAAAAAGATCGATGCTCAAAGCAGAAGATCAATGGCACCAGGTTTGTCAAATGATGGGTCTGCTAACCTTAGATGCTTAGGAAGGTGCCAGGTGGAGGTTCCAAGGGATGTTGTTGGCAGTGGCACTGTTATACGCGGCAGTAATGCACAGACAGCATGTGTACCATAGTCTGAAACTCTTGAGAAAATGCACACACTGCAGACGTGCGGCGATTCTACCGTTTGAACGTCGCTGATGCCACTTATTGGTATCGGATGCCGACTGAGCTGTAGTACCATCCAATCTGCTAAGCTCCTAGACATAAAGTTCATTTGTGAGGCACTGTCAAGAAATGCCCTGCAATTGTACAACTTCCCACCTTTGTCGGCGATGTTTACAAGTGCAGTAGATAACAATACTTCTGCACGTTGGTGGTCTCCTTTCACTGTGCTGTATGTTTGATGTTGTTGTACACCCATTTCTTGGTTTCTACTGTCACTACTACTGGTTTGTTCCTTGTGCAATAATGTGTTGCGGTGCCTGTTACAAATGCGGCAGTTGCCGGCACGGCATTCCTTTTGCCTATGATTCGCGCCCAGACAGTTGAAACAAAGTTTTTGTCTATACACGAAGTCTATTCTGCTATCAGTGTAGCTCTCTTTGAACTTAGGACACCTACTTAGCTTATGCTTTGAGTTGCAGAACGCACAGCCAGGAGAGGTCGCGAGAAATGTACGTCGAGAATTGCTTTAGTATGCTTCGCGGCCGGCAGCTGGGACTGGGGCAGCATTTTGTCAGGATGAATGAGCTCTAACGTCTGACAGCTGGCTTCTAGAAATGCCAACAGCTCTTTAAGACGCGGAAATGTGGTGTCAGCTGTTTTGCATTCTCACTGTTTCCTCAGAGTCACCTTAATATCATCCAACAAAATGTGCGAGAGCAGTATTTCATGCAATGGAATGCCGACCTGCATTACCTCAACCGCGTTCAGATTTCTCATTAGCTGATTAATCAACATTCGTAAGTCCTTAGCAGATTCAACTCTGACGTTGGGCAGATTTAGAAGTTCCTTTACGTGTAAATCAACAATTAACTTGGGATTGTTATACCTTTGAACGATCAGATCCCATGCAACCTTAAAGCTACTTTCTGTAACCGGTAAGTTTTCAACCAGCTTACGAGGTTCATCAGACACACTTGACAATAAATAATAATATCGCTGGACGTCAGTTAAGGCTTTATTGCTAATAACTAATGCCTGAAAGGTATCGAAGAAGTGCATGAATTCTGGTATGTTACCATTGAATTTTGGTAATGAAATTGCTGGAAGCTTTCTTTCACGTGCACTGCACGAACTTGCAGAGTTAGGTGGTGACACAACATTTGACTGGAGCAGTGTCGCTATGCTTGATTCTACAAGATGAAATGTATTTAAACCGACAAACTCAAGGAGGTTGTAGGGGACATAAAAACAAATATTTTACACTAATGTCATTTAAACCGGTAGAGGAAGATTTCTCTGGTCGCAAATTAATTAAACCAACAAACACTTTTCCATTTTTTATGACCAAGAGACAACATATTAACACAACCCAATTTCATTTACATTAGATTTTCAAAAATGCCTCCACTGACACGTAAACAAAGGTTACACCGTCGGATCATGTTCTGCCTGAGACAGGCAAAAACCCCAGGAGTATCCTGAATTGTTCCTGCTGCTGCTACTATCCGGACAACCAGATCCTCTTCTGATGCAACAGGAGTTGCGTAAACAGGATTGCGCATCTAGCCTCGCACAAAGAAGTCCAGGGGGGACATATCTGAGGATCGAGTAGGCCATGGTTCAGGACCACCTCTACCAATCCACGTTTCTGGGAACCGTCGGTCCAGGAATCGACGCACACGACGACCGAAATGTGCCGGCGCCCCGTCATGTTGGAACCACATGCGTTGTCTTGTAGGGAGCGGGACGTCTTCCAACAATTCTGGCAATGCTCTGGCGAGAAAATTGTAATGGCCTAGGTAGCAGATACGGCCCAATTAAACAGTCCCCAACAACACCGACCCACACATTAACGAAGAACTGCACTGATTGAAGGATCCCGCTCCACATGCTGCAAGACAGCTTCCTCAAATTGCAGCGTTCTTACCGTGCGACGGCGTCCCTGTCCAGGTAATCTGCTAAATGAGCCGGTCTCACGCAGACGTTGGTACACAGTAGCAAAGGTCGTACGATGCGGGATACGGAGATTAGGATATTGTTGTTGATAAACCCGTTGTGCAGCTCGTCCGTTGTGGTGCGCTACGTAGTACGCACCAACCATATCAGTGTACTCACTCCAGGTGTATCGCTCCATTAGTAAACAGAGACAGTGCACTACTACACTGGTGGACAGCAGTCGCCTACAACTGAAGAGCGTAATACGCCCTGTAACAACTGGAGATCGTAATACGCCCTCTAACAACTGACGAGCGTAATACGGCCTCCACCGGTTTAAATAATCCTCATAGGAAAAATGACATTAGGGAAAAATATTTCTTTTGATGTCCGCTACAACCTCCCAGAGTTTGTCGGTTTAAATACTTTTCACTCTGTATATCTAAGCACGAGTCTTCAAACGACTCCCTGTCTATATCATGAGATTCTTCTACATCGTTAATCTCTAACTGAGTTTGGACGTCGTTGTATTCATCCTTGCTTGTATTTAGCAGTGACTGCCTTACTCTCATGTCATTGAGAATAGATCCTTCTTGAAAGCTATTAATAAATGTGGAGAGTCACTCGTGATTTGATAACTGCTCTTTTCTTAACTAAATTTCGTTTCTCGACAGGATCCATGCTTCAGGAGATTAGCACAAAGGATAATAAATTAAGCAAACAGAGCCAGGCTGCTCACAGAGCCAGGCGACGGTACCTGTAGAGCGCTGACTGGGCTGCAGCTGCTGGCCGAGATGGCGACGGACGGCGCTCACTAATTCACTCGTGTCGTGTTGTTAGAACTGCTTGGCTGTTTTATGACGTCTGCTGGCTTGAGGTGCACTTCACAACACGATTCTCGCGGCATTTGTACCGTGGAGAGCTCTAGCACGGACGTCCTTCACTGCTGATGCTTGAGAGACATGCAGAGCGTACAGTAATCTCGAAGAAGCACACAAAAAGCCACGATAACCCGGATACCAGTAATTCGTGGTTCGTGCAAATCAAAGTACATAACTTTTGTAGTGGAAAATGTTCGATTAGTCATATCCGCGTCCGGAGGACCAAAATGTAGACACCGCAAAACGCGCAGTAAGTTCAGCGCTGCCTCGCTCCTTCCAAAGTCCAAACGAATGCATATTACTTGTTGCAAAGGAAGGGCAGTTGAAATTACATACATGACTGGTAAAAGTGCACTGACTACATTGAGAAACACAGTTGCAGAAGCGTGCGCGCTCATTGGCGGTAACGGGCCGTCTCCCCTTGTCCCGGCCAGTTCGGCCGTGCATTGTGTGTACGGGCGGGCAGAAAAAATTCTTACCTGCAGCAAGCTTCTGGTAGCTGCTGCACCCTTGTGGCATGTTGCACCATACAGAACGATATACAAGCATGTGCATTTGAGCTTAAACTAAATAATGGCACTTTTGTCGTTGAAGCCGTGTATAGGTCCCCATTGGGAAACTTTCAACTATTTTTGAAAAAACTTGGATTCTTTGTTGTACTACCTGTCAGACAAAGGAAAGCAAATTATTGTTTGTGGGGATTTCAATGCAGATTTTCTGAAAGAGTCCAATAGAAAGCTTGACCTTGACGTATTACTTGGTTCTTTCAATTTGACATCAGTTATTGATTTTCCTACAGCACAGCAGCACACTGATAATAACGTTTTCATAGACCAAGATAAATTTAATGAAATAATAACGTTTCCTGTTAACAATGGTCTGTCTGATCATGATGCACAGCTAGTTACAGTATATAATATAGCTACGCACAGTAATGCAAAACAGTCCTCAAAATAGTGCATTCCATTAACAATTTAACGATTCAAAATTTCATGGAAAGCCTGCAACAGTTAGACTGGGATGAGGTGTACAGGGAACATGATGCTCATTTAAAGTTTAACCTATTTCATGATACCTTTGTGAGTACATTTGAAAACAATTTCCCTGAGGAAACAGTGAAATATAATTGTAACAAACCATGTTAAAAGCCCATAAAGGGATAAAAATATCTCGAAAACAGAAAAAGGAAATTATCTTATAACTAGGAGGAGAAATGATACCAAAACAGTGAACATTATAAAAACTACTACACTGAATTAAGAAAAGTTATTAAAAAGTCCAGAATTATGTGCATTATGTCTGTGATTGGCGCATCTGATAATAAAATTAAAACAATTTGGAATATTGGGAAAAGGGAAACTGGGAACTGAGAGCACAGGAAGACTGTATTGCTATCACATACAATGAAAAATTTGTTAACAAGACATCAGGAGTAGAAAACATTTTTAATAACAATTTTTTAAGTGTTGTAGAGAAAATTGATCCAGCTTTTCATTAGAAAATGCAAGGCAGCATATGGAAGAGGCAGTACCTATGCAATTTGATAAAACTGAAATTCAACCCACCCCTCCTACTGAAATTAGGAAAATAATAAATTCACTCAAAAGTAAAAGTTCACATGGAATTGATGGCGTTTACAACAGAGTACTTAAAGCTTAGATATGATGCTAACAACTATTGCCCAATCTCACTTCTGACAGTCTTATCCAAAATTCTTGAAAAATAATGTAGCTTCACATATTTATAAAAATGAAGACTAACAAAAATGTCAATTTGGTTTTCAAAATGGCTTTTCAACAGAAAATGCTGTATATGCTTTCACTGGATAAAATATTAAATTCATTGAATAACTGAACATTACCCATTGGGATATTTTGTGATCTCTCAAAGGCTTTTTATTGTGTAAATCATGAAATTTTTCTGCATAAGCTTAAGTATTGTGGTATGAGTGGGGCAGTGCACAAATTGTTTAATTCTTACTTAACTGGAAGAATGCAAAAGGTTGAAATTAACAGTACAGATAGTCTGCAAAAACCAGCAAATTCCTCTAACTGGGGAGGGATCAAGAATGGTGTCCCACTGGGTTCAGTCTTGGGTCCCTTATTGTTCTTAATATATATTGACGACTTGCCATTCTATATTCATGAAGATGCAAAGCTAGTTCTTGTCACTGATGATACAAGTATAGTAATCACATCCAAGAAGCAAGAATCACCTGAGGAAATTGCAAATAACGTCTTTCAGAAAATTATTAAGTGGTTCTCTGCAAATGGCTACTACGTGACAACTGTCTGATACTGTTCTCTTTTTGTGGCCCCTGTTCCTTGCTACCATTTCACACCTGTCTTCACCCTCGCCCCCCCCCCCTAACCTCATCAGTTCCTCCCTAGCTCTATCCAGTTCAGCCTGAAGGGCTCTAATCTTCCCTTCCTGTTCTGCTATTTTCCTATCCCTGGAGCTTAATGCTGCAATACCATGGAAGAGGCTCATTTACTTCCCCGATTCCCATGCCACTACATTCACTCCAATGTAACCAACTGACACAACAGCTGCACACATCCCCAGAACTGACTTTCCCATGGCCGAAATTAAGCACACCATGCTCAAAATTTGATGGAACAGTCATTGCGCCTCGAAAACGCTAAGATGCATAAATTTAAAAACATTTACTCACCTATGTTTATTAAACTAATAACAGTTCATTCGCATCGTCCTCTCCCTCTTCTTCAGTTGACATGCTAGATTGTTTGTCTCCTCAGTATGCAGCTATTGTGCCACTTTGCTTCAAAGCATGCTCTTGTAAGACGTAATTATGACAGCACTTGTTCCCACGCCTAAGTCCGCTCCAAACATTGAGAACTACCATACTGGTTTTAAGTCTATTCCTGAGGGAGGTCTTCACACTTTTGAGCATGCTAAATGCTCTTTCGCCCTCAGCATTTGACCAAGGTAACACCAAAAGCATCATTGCAAAATCTGAAAGCATCTGAAATGGACTTTGGGAAATAGAGTCCTTATATGATGCGATCTATTGCCGAAGTTATACTATATTGTCAACATTTTTTCATAGGACAGTAGTTAATTTTGACCACTGAAAGTCAATGTTTGTTATTTCTGTGTCAGGTTATTTAAATTCCTGAGCTAGTGGGATTATATTTTCTTTCACCACACACAAACACTGTTCTGGAGCAATTAGGCACACTTTTGCAAATACTTGACATGATTCGGCAGTCACCTCTGGTGCTCCTCTGCTAAGCAAATCGGAAAATTTTCGCACCTACCACGAAAAACTTTTTCGATTTCTGAGTTAATTTTATGTTCTGTCATCATGTTCACCAATGAAACCTCTTCTTCGTGGCCAAGATAAATATTAGGAGATTTGTATTTTCTAAGTTTACCATTAGCAAATCCCCCTTATAACAGCAGAGAGGAATCCGCCTCGTAAGAACTACAACAAGAACAAAGTCTTGCAGTACCTTTCGACATCTGATGTGCTTTATGGAAATGATTTATCGATCTTTTGACATTCTTCTAGAGTTGGTCTAAGAAACAGAAGATAATGTGTATTATGGCATCCGAGAACATAGTATATAATAGTTCAGCTGTGTAGAGCTTAGTCTGATATCTGGATATTTCAAGATATGTCTGCAGTTCAAGCCACTGATTTAAAATGTGTGTAACCGCAACTTCGATCGATAGCCACCTTGTGTGTGATTGGTGTGTAATTTTAAGTGATTCGGCTCAATCATTTTTTGCTTTAAACAACTCCCTATGCATGTCATGTTGAGAAGAAGATTTAGAAAACCATGAATAAGTTTCACAGATTAAAAACTCAAGACTCCTTGGTAGCACCTGGGCTGCAGAGGACACTACTAAGTAAACTAAATGGCAAACATAGGGGATCAGTACAAGATCAGAGACCTCACATTTCAGTTTCTGATAACCCTATTATTAATACCAACCAATAGTGAGGCATTATCTGTACCAATTCCCCTCATTTGTTTAATGTCTAGACCATAATATGAAAGTAATCACTTCACTGCAGTGACACCACATTCAGCATTCCCCTATTCTAGTTCAACAATTCCCAAAAAGGTAGAAATACCTCTTCATTGTTTTGAAAAATATACAATGCACTCAGCCAACACTTTGCCGACCGAAATGTCTATAGATTCATCTAGAAGAAGACTGAAATGTCCATTACGATGTAGTTCTGTTTTAAAGTGCTGGAAGCGAATGTTCCTGATCAAAGCATTGCTCTTTGTATGGCGTCGCCATACAAGAGATGTATGGTCAGCACTCTGAATACATTTCTTGGTTAGATCTGAAAGATGATCAACGGATCTAATAGCACAGTGATTAACTATAAACAATGTAATAGCAGTTTCAGCAGCAGCACGTTCATACTTATGTTTGGTAGACTGAAATGGCAATGTTGGCTGTTGTGAAGATGAAAAAGTTTCAGCTGCTTTTACATGCTTCTTACTTTTTCCATGTAGAAGTAAATCTGACAAACGCACATTCAGGTTGCATTGGCAATATTTACACCACGTTACTGAGTTCCCAGGAACCTCTAACTACCAATCTTTTAATTGTTTATCACTTAATCACTTCCTCTAAAATGTCATACATACCGCTTGACATTCTTTTCAGACAATGTTAGTCAGTCGTAAAAACAAACAAAAAGAGCACTAGACGCTAGTTGTTAAACACACAATAACTCAGTACAACAATGTAGTCTGTAAACTGGTACGCAACTCTCCCATTATGAGCGGTAGCAGTCCGCAGCAGCCAGGAAAATTCGTATCCTAGTGATTTGCAGTTGTTCCTTGCCAACAACACAGCGTACCAATTAGCCAGTGTTGACTGCATAGTTGCGCTATATTCATTGCGATCCTTCCGAAAATCAGTGATTATGTGCTTGCTGGCTCATCACAGGAACTATCTTTTACTCCATTTAGGAAAAATAAGCTAGTTATCAAGAGCTCATGGAAGCTCAAAACACAGGTTTCTGTTGCCTGCACTGAGTGCTTAGAATACATGGAGGTGAAATTCGTTCTCCTCCCCCCTTCTCCCCTCGCAACCTATCACGCCATGCAGCATAGCTTGTCCGCGCTCTGCCCTCTGCGCCGGCCGCGGTGGTCTCGCGGTTCTAGGCGTACAGTCTTGAACCGTGTGACTGCTACGGTCGCAGGTTCGAATCCTGCCTCGGGCATGAATGTGTGTGATGTCCTTAGGTTAGTTAGGTTTAAGTAGTTCTAAGTTCTAGGGGACTAATGACCACAACAGTTGAGTCCCATAGTGCTCAGAGCCATTTGAACCATCTCCCCTCTGCTCACAAACCACGCTTGACAGACTCCAAGCTGCATTTCGCGAAAAGTACTGTACACTGATGTATTGCGATCACTATCCAGAATTCGCGACATTAACTCATAGAGCAAAGTATATTTTTGTTCGTATGCTGCTCATGATAGAGGCCCGTGTCGTAGATTTAAAGTCAATTCGAATCCTGGCGGTGGAAGATACTTTCGCTGCCACTATTTGGCCGGCCAACGGGGGAGAGATGGTATTTGAACTTCCTGATCGACAGTTTTTGCGCCAATGTCCTGGATTAAATTTCAAAGCTGTCCACAATCTCTCATGAAGAGAGGACGTGTAACACTGTTGATGGGGATTCGTCTGTTGGATGGGGATGTTAAGCTTGACGGCCCCCTTGATGTTTTTCGAGACAATTAAGCTATGTGCCAGCACCGAGTTTCAACCTCTCCCTTCTCATCCATAAAAACAGAAACAAGACACAACGCAGTACCAGCAATCATCACAATCACCCCCTATGTACAAAACACGATCGACACTTTGTAACAGGTCGGAGGATGGCAATGGCAAACCATCTCCACACAGATGCTTCCCAGTATGGCGTTTCAGGATTCCTGCTTCTGCTTCCTGCGCTCAGTTCGTGAGTATGGAACTCTAACTTCTCATTGTATCTTTGCTTAAATAGAAATTATAGTCATTTGCCACCGCATTAGGTTTGCTTTGCTGAGTTTGCCAGTTGTCACAGATGTTTGATACTGTTAGCTAAAAAATAGCCACATACATTGCTCAATAGGAGGGAAATCTAAGGAGTTAATTTCAGTTCAGTTTTCAGTTATACCCTACATGTATATTATTTGAATGAACAAATCAGAAATACAGCCCGTTTTTGCAAACTCACTGAGTGAAACTCAGAGTTTTAGTGCAGTACATCCATGGCACTGTCTTGCAGATGCACAAAGATTTGCATTCGTAATAGTTTTATCAAAGAATATATATATATTTTTTCAAAATTAAATAAACCAGAAACATCCGTCGAAAAACGCACGGCTTTAAATATATCTATAAAAAAACGTCAACCGTCAAAACTAAATTTTATGCATCAGAAAACATGAAATTCCATCAAATTTGACAGCAAATATGTCAAGCTGGCAACGATGATCCAAAAACTCTTACCGGTAACTTAACGAAAACATAGTTTCCCAAGCATCAGAAAACCCTTAAAAATAACCTACCTCTCATGTAATTATACAGTGAAATTCGAGAATAAATGTTTTGAACAAGGATATGTCTATTGTACTCAAAAGTGAGTTTATGGCGGTACTCATGAATGTTCGAAATTTAACATTGTATCACAGTAGAAACAGGTACTGATACAACCAATGAAAGATTATGCAGAACCTACACATACAGTAAAAGATGATAATTTAGAATTTCAAATCGGCACACGAATCTTGTAAATGCGGTTACACGCAAAGGAAAATTCCGAAGTCGGCTTTAATACATAAATAAATATACGCATTGCATGCATTCTTCACTTAGAAGTTTTGTGCCAATTTCTACAGTGGCGTGCCGAAAAAGAACGCGGCAGCGTGGGTTTAGCTCAGTCAAAATCGGTAAATGTGCAGCACCAACAAAGCATGTCTTCTGTTGCAGCTAATAATGCTATATTGAAATATTTATACATTTATTGCCATTATTATTATCATGGCATCTGTGCAACAGGCATGTTAAAAACGATGGTTATGGCAGTTATATCTGAAAGAGCAAGGTTGGGAAGTCAATAACAAATCTGCCCCAACACCCCCTCCGCCCCCTTCTCGAAAGGAGGAGGTAAGAGTTTTTGAATCATCGTTGCCAACTTGACATATTTCCTGTCAAATTTGATGGAATTTCATGTTGTCTGATGCATTATCATGGCATCTGTACAACAGGCATGTTAAAAACGATGGTTATGGCAGTTACATCTGAAAGGGCAAGATTGGGAAGTCAATAACAAATCTGCCCCAACACCCCCTCTGCCCCCTCCAACAAAGGGCGCCTATACATACGGGCAAAGGACACCTTGGCTCCCCCAAGCCCTCAGGTAAAGGGAAAAAAATGTAATGTATTCAGATGTTCTCATTTCAAGAGAACGATTTTAGAGTCAGTACACACAGGTTTTTAACATTGTCAGATATGAAAATTCTTTATGGTTCCCCCATGAACCATGGACATTGCGGATGATGGGAAGGGTGTCGGCCTCAGTGATACACATAGCTGTACCATAGGAGGGTTGCCTGTTGAACGGACAGACAAATGTGTGGTTTCTGAAGAGGAGCAGTCTCTTCAGTAGTTACAGGGGTAACAGTCTGGATGATTGACTGATCTGGTCTTGTAACTTCAACCAAAGTGGCCTTGCTGTGCTGGTACTGCAAACAGCTGAAAACAAAGGGGAAACTATAGCTGTCATTTTCCTGAGAGCATACAGCTCTAATGTGTAGTTAAATGACGATGGCATCCTCTTGGATAAAACATGCCAGAGGTAAAATAGTTCCCCAGTCAGATCTTCGGGCAGGGACTGCTTAGGAGGACATCGTCAGCAGGAGAAACAAAACTGTCATTCTACGAATTGGAGAATGGAATGTCAGATCCCTTAATCAGGCACGTAGGCTAGAAAATTTAAAAAGGAAACTGGGTAGGTCACAGTTAGTTAGCCCTATAGTGGAAATCAGTGAAGCTCAGTGGCAGCAGGAACAGGACCTCTGGTCAGGTGAATACAGGATTATAATGCAGGTGTAGGTTTAATAACGACTAAAAAAATAGAAATATGGATAAGTTACTATGAACAACATAGTGAATGCGTTATTGTAGATTAGATTGGCATGAAGCCCACACCCATCACAGTAGTATAAGTTAAGCTCTGCAGGTGAGGAGGAGACCGAGGAAATGTATGATGAGGTAAAAGAAATTATTCAGATAATTAAACGAGCCGAAAATTTAATAGTCATCAGGGACTGGAATTCGATAATAGGAAAAGGACGATAAGGAAAAGTAGTAGGTGAATATGGACTGGGGTAAAGGAATGAAAGAGAAAGCCATGTGGTAGAATTTTGCATAGAGCATAATTTTATGATAGCTAACACTTGGTTTAAGAATCATGAAAGAAGGTTGTGCATGTGGAAGAGACCTTGTAGCAACAGAAGGTTTCAGATTGATTGTATAATGGTTAGACAGAGATTTAGTAACTAGATTTTAAATTGTAAGACATTTCCAGGGGCAGATGTGGACTCTGACCACAATTTATTGGTTATGAACTACAGATTAAAACTGAAGAAACTGCAAAAAAGGCAGGAACTTAAGGGACAGGACATGGTTAAACTGAAAGGACCAGGGTTTGTAGAGGGTTTCATGGGGAGCATTAGCGAACGATTGACAAGAACAGAGAGGAAAAAATATATAAGAAGAATGTGTAGCTTTGAGAGATGCAATAGTGAAGGCAGCAGAGGATTAAGTAGGTAAGAAGACGAGGACTAGTAGAAATCCTTGACTAACATAAGAGATACTGGATTTAATCGACAAAAGGAGAGAAATGCAATAAATGAAGCGGGTGAAAGGGAATAAATAAGTCTAAAAATGAGATTGACAAGAAGTGTACAATGGCTAAGCAGGAATGGCTAGAGGACAAATGTAAGTATGGAGAGCCATATGTCACTAGGGGTAAGACAGATACTGCTTACAGGAAAACTACAGTGACCTTTGGAGAAAAGAGAATCACCTGTATAAATATCAAGAGCTCAGATGGAAAACCAGTCCTAAACAAAGAAGGGAAAGCAGAAAGATGGAAGGAGTACACAGAGGGTCTGAACATGGCAGATGCACTTGAGGGCAATGTTATGGAAATGGGAGAGGATGTAGATATGATATTGCAAGTAGAATTTGACAAAGTACTGAAAGACCTAAGTCAAAACAAGGCCCGGGAGTAAACAACATTCTGTTAGAGCTACTGATAGCCTTGAGAAAGCCAGTCACGACAAAACTCTTCCATCTAGAGAGCAAGATATACAAGACAAGCAAAATACTCTTGAACTTCAATAAGAGTATAATAATCCCAGTTCCAAAGATAGCAGGTACTGACACGTGTGAAAATTACCAAAGTATCAGTTTAATAAGTCATGGATGCAAAATACTAACACAAATCATTTACAGAAGAACGAAAAAACTCTTAGAAGCTGACCTTAGGGAAGATCAGATTCCATTCTGGAGAAATGTTGGAACACACAAGGCAATACTGACCCTACAACTTCTCAAAGAAGATATGTTAAAGAAAGACAAACTGACATTTATAGCATTTGTAGACTTAGAGAAAGCCTTTGACAATGTTAACTGGAATACTCTCTTTCAAATTCTAAAGGTGGCAGCAGGGACCAAAAGGCTACTTACAATTTGTGCAGAAACCAGAGGGCAGTTATGAGTCAAGTGCACAAAAGGGAAGCAGTGGTTGATAAGGGAGTGTGAAAGGGTTGTAGCCTATCCCCAATGTTATTCAACCTGTACATTGAGCAATCAGTAAAGGAAACAAAAGATAAATTTGGAGTAGGAATTAAAATCCAGGGAGAAGAAATAAAAACTTTGAGGTTTGATGACGACATTGCAATTTTGACAGAGACAGCAAACGACTTGGAAGAGCAGTTGAATGGAATGCACAGATGATATAAAATGAACATCAACAAAAGCAAAACGAGGATAATGGAATGTAGTCGAATTAAAGCAGGTGATGCTGAGGGAATCAGATTAGGAAATGAGACACATGAAGTAGTAAATGAGTATTGTTATTTGGAAAGCAAAATAACTGATGATGGTCGAAGTAGGAAGGACGTAAAATGCAGACTGGCAATGACAAGAAAAGCGTTTCTGAAGAAGCGAAATTTGTTAACGTCGACTAAAGATTTATGTGTCAGGAAGCCCTTTCTGAAAGTGTTTGTATGGAATGTAGCTATGTGCAGAAGTGAAACATGGATGATAATAGTTTAAACAAGTTGAGAATAGAAACTTTTGAAATTTAATGCTGGAGATTAGATGGGTAGATCATGTAACTAATGAGGAAGGACAGGATAGAACTGGGGAGAAGAGAAATTTGTGGTAAAACCTGACCTAAAGAACGATCGGTTGGTAGTACCCATTCTGAGACATCAAGGGATTGCCAATTTAGTATTGGTGGGAAGCGTGTGGGGTAAAAATAGTAGAGGGAGACCAAGAGATGAAAACAGTAACCAAATTCAGAGGGATGTAGTTTGCAGTAAGAAGAGGCTTGCACAGGATAGAGTAGCATAGAGAGCTGCATGAAGCCTGTCTTTGTACTGGAGAGCACAACGACATCAAACAACTTACAAGTTGCCATTCTTCTTCAAAAATAGTTAAACCATGCCATATCCCCAGGTCTAAACATCCTTACACATTATCGTATGGATTCCCTTCCCCTCCCCCTCAGAATATGACCGTGGATCCATGACTTGAATTATTTATTGGGTGTGTTGTATCGTCCCATAGCACGAGTGGTATGTAGAGATGTGAAATTTTTTGTAACTTATAGGTGCAAACTTACTGTTTAAGAGCTAGAACAATAATAATCTGAAGAAATATTTTTTCTGTGTCTGTGTTGAAGCCACGCATATCAAACACTTCATGTTTTATTGCTTGATTGTGGCTGTCTTTATACGACGTTACGGTAATAATTTACTTATAACAGGGGCAGCGGGATTTTATCGTGCAATGCTGATAGAGTAAAAGGATAAATTTAAAAAAAAAAGCTTATAAAAAGTGTTTAAATAGCGCCTCCGGTGTTACTATATTTTTGATCTCCTTCGCTCGTTTATATTTACACACAAAGTAGTGTTGTATTGTACCTGTGTCGGACATTTCTGTTCTCACGTAACTCATCGCTACGTATCTTTCTCTGTTTTTTAAGCGCTTTCATTTGGTGTATTTTTAGAAATCTCTATTCATTCGTAAAAAAAAAGAAAAATTGGTTATCACCTTGTAAGGCAAATTTGTTTTCTCTGCATATTTCCGACACTCGCGTTTCAGAATGAAATGTACTTGATGAAAGAGTACCCATCAAGTTGCTGATACAGTAAAAGGACGTCCTTATTATCGATGTACGTTATGGAGAAAGGAAAGACGGTCATACACAGTGCTAGGAGCACAAGAACGGAAATTAAGACGGGACCAGTCAATGCTTGCTAAGGGAAGACGATAAGCTGAGCGTTTTTCGCAGTAGCATCCGGCCCCCTCCTTCTCAAGGATAGTCCGTTCACAGGCGGGTACGCTTCATGTGGGAGATTTCAGTGAAAGAATAATTTTTTTTTTCTTTTTAAAAAAAAGACGAAGCAAGACCAGTCAACCAAGCTTTGGCAGCACATTCCGCAGGTAATCATTACATACCACAGTGACGTCATCACTTAGAGACTTCCGGTTTGCCAGACGAAGTATTTTGTCGGTGTTGGTGTAGTGGGATGGTGTTTCAGGACTTCACATATAGTGGATGAAATTCTCGCAAAAGCTAATACTTTTGTGGACGTTTAAGCGTGCAGTTTCATTATGTATCTCCATCGATGTAATTTGTGGCCGTAATTGTTTATTAAACCATAAGTGATGTTTTTTATTTATTCATTCAAATAACCTGTACTTCATTATCTCCCTGCTGTGTTTTTCGGGTTGAAATTCGCGAAGGTATTTAGTTTTCTAAAAAAAAAAAAATCCATAATCTGTGATAATAATTGAGTGAGATTTTGATTTGCCCAATAGAATTACAACCTCTGTAGATAATGTAATCAACTAAGATCAAATAAAAATTTGTGAACGTAGTTAGCAAACAACGAGCGAACCATTCTTTAAAAAGTGGAAAACCGGGAGAACAATTCACAGCAGTTTACTTCTATGTCTATGTTAATACTGCGTGAAGTCCAGAAATACTTTGGGGAAAAAAATTTAACTCTCTCAAGAAACATGTTGGACTATTAAGGGAAAGGAAACTATTCATCTAATTAATGTTTATTATAAGTCGTACAATGCTTAAGAGTTTAACTTTGGTCATTTATTTATGTTTTTATTTTGCTCGGTACAAAAAGAAGTGTATGTGAGTATTTGGTCTGGCGCACCTCAGAGGTGCACGTGATTATATGGACTAAATCACTTGATGCAGCGAACGCAGAATAATTCTAGATATAAATAACATGTTTGTGAGGCTCTTCTGTATGTAAGCTATGAAAATGAAGCAATGTTTTCATGAAGTGCTTTTTAATATCTTGTAGTTGTTTATGTCCTATAGAAAATGAGCTTGATATCAGTATTGTGGAGTCCTAATTAGGGAGGGAGTAGGACCATAAAGGGGAAAGGAAAAAGTGATCTGATTATAAACTGATGGGGTGTATGGCAGTTGCCTGTAACTATTTGAATTATATCTCCTTTAAAATGTTATATTTCAGACCTCAAAAGGGCAGTTTGCAAAAATTAGTGTAAGGGTCTCTACTGAAGTTTCTAATGAGCAGTCTCCTGATTTGCAAAGCACTACTGTTGAATGATAGTGACATTGTATGATAAATGTCTGGTTTTAATTATTATCACTATGGTAGGTAAGAGGGAACTGGTGCAAGTTAGAGAAGTGTGAAGGATGGTTAAATCTGTTTCATTCTTTGAGTAATTTCGTTTTGTAACTGATGCCTTATTGTAACTTGTTTGACTCTACTCAGGTACATCACTGCAATTCCTATTCTTTTTTGCTAATGCCCAATTTTCACTTCTATAAATACATATTATAAATATTCATCCAAGGATCGTTTCACAGTGCTATAGGAGTTGTTGTGGTAATACAATAAAAATCAGTAGCTCAAAATATATACACAGAATACTTAAGTGTAGGACAGATGGTCAGCCATGCGCTTAGTGAAGGAACCAAACAGACATTTGTCTGAACTGATCTAGGTAAACTCAAATGATGGTAGCTGGACAGAGCAAACCCCTTTCTCCCAAATATGAGGTCAGTGGCTTAATAGCTGCACCACCTCATTTGTTTGGTCCCTATTAAACAACATTCTTTCATTTACACACAAATATCTTCTGGTAAGTAATATAATGGTATAGTTTCTTAATCCTTGTGATGACCCCAGCCTCCTTTTACAACCAATTCCTAGAGCACTAACAATCAAGTGTGCTCCATGTTTCCTTCCTGTCGTCATCTATGTCCATCTGGGGGAGGGGGGGGGGGGGAACTGTGTTGGTAAACATTACATCAAGAGGTCAAAAGTTTCTAAAGCTGTAACCTTATTTCGTCTATTGATTTTATTAATGTGCTCCCTATTGATATTTATTGTTCGAATAAAATAATTGTACAGTTGGCAGCTTGGGAATGTTTGTTGCCAGCATGCAACCACCTGCTGTGACAAGACTGTTTGTACCTAGAAAACAAGCAAAAGAGCAAACATGCCACTTGAGAAAAACTAAAATTGGTAACCATCTGGCCCTTACCACTAAACTTGCTGAATCATTGATCATAAAGTTAAGTTATTTTAATTGAATTTAGTCTGTTGTTTCTTGGTGCCACTCAATTTTAATCTCATTGCTCGAGAACAGAAAGTTAGGTGCTTGTTCTAGGCTGAATTGTCCAAGATAATGATGCTACAGATGGTTTCTTTTCCACTGAAAGCCCTGACCTTAGTTGTGGATATATTTTCAGATCAAACTACTAATGTATTGTCTGTAGCGTAAGTATCTAAATGGTGGTACACATTGATAGCAGTAAATTCAAGCCATTCTTTCCCTTTTACATCATTGCTTTTCAAGTTTGCCAGTTCTAATTCCGTGAAAAAGAATTGTCGCTCACATTTCATTGTCAATTTTGCACTCATATTTTCTCTATTCTGAATAACATTCCACTCCATCCCAGAGTAACTTCATTCGATCTGTGCATCTGTAAGTGCCTCGAGTTCCAAATACTAGGGTTTATTGCAGCTTTTGTTTGTACCGTTATTTGCTTATGTTTGATAAGTGAAAGTTGTTTCATAACTAATGATCATATTTTGAAAGTACAACAGTTAAATTTGAATGGGAATACTATTAAGGTAAGATAGTTAAATATGTGACTGTGAAGTGCTACAGAGGCATTGAGTAATTAGTAAGAAAGTTGTAAGTCATCAGTTGTTATATGGTGTTAAAGTGTGTTACTTACATCTGCATTCCATAAGCCACCTTATGGTGTGTGGTGAAAGGTACTTCTACTGTCACTTCATGCTTTCCTGTAGTAGTTTTGAATGGTGTGCGAGAAGAATGATTGTTGGAAGCAATACATGGGTCGACTTTTCTAGTAATGTATGCCCTTGGAATCTTAACAATGATTCATTTCGTAATGCACGGCACCTCTGTTGTGGTGTTTGCCTCTGAAGTTATACAAGCATCTTGTATCAAAATAGGCCATTATCGGATACTTGAGTTTTGTATGCTTAGATGGCAATAAATAAGGACAAAAAAGAATAATCATGCATCAGATCAGCATCCAACTTACGTTCAAAGGTTTGATTTTCAGTAATTACAGTCATATTTGTGACTAATGCTTGCGCGCGCGCGTGTGTGTGTGTGTGTGTGTGTGTGTGTGTGTGTGTCAGAGAGAGAGAGAGAGAGAGAGAGAGGTGTCCATGTTTAGAGTATGTTTATAACTCAAACGCGGATCAGAAACTCACCACAAAGTTCACTTAAATTCATCGCAGAAAGTCTGTGATGTAAAATTTCCGCAGAACTGATAGAGTGAGACTGGGGGTAGAAACTACATATTTTTGACTTCAAAAAGATCATCAATCTTTGACAAAAAGGAATTTAGGGTGCATGAATTTGTTACATGTGATGGCACTTGCAAATTCCATCTTTGTAACCCTTCCTCACTTAATAAACAAGCTTGTGACAAAATGTGCTGCTCTTTTCTGGATATTCTCCTTTTCATTTATGAGTTCTATCCAGCTGAGTGAGGATGTTTTTTAGTTACTTCCTTCATGGATGGACTGCACTTCCTTAGGATTCTTTGAATGAATCTGACAAGTATCTGCCTTTTCCTCTATTATTTGTTTGTGGTTCCTCCATTTTCAGTCGCTTTGTAGGCATACTCATATTTAGAGGTTGTGACTGCTTCCAGTGATTGTTCGGCAATCATGTTACCAAACATTAATGGGTCTGTACACCTCTTTATGTGCAATACCTTACATTTGCTTATGTTGAGGATAAACCGCCAATCCTTGCACCAAGTGTTGACCTTCTGCTGGGCTTCCTACATTTTGTTACTATTTTCTAGTGTTCAGACTTCTCTATATAAAAACGGCATTACCTACGAACACATCTTGCAGCTTCTTATATGACCCACTTGGTCATCTACGTATTTTGAACAGTAATAATCCCTTAACACTCCCTTTGAGAACATCCAAAGTTAGTTTTACACCTGAAGATTTCTCTCTGTTAAGGATGACATTGTGTTCAGTCTATTAGGAACTCTAAAATCCAGTCACAAAGTTTGTCTATGTTCTGAACAATCATTTTTTAATAATTAGGTGACAATGTGGAACTGTGTCATATGCCTGTCAGACATGGAGGAACACAGCATCAACCTGAGCACCAGTATCGACTACCTTCCAGGTCTCATGGGCAATCAGAGCAGGCTTAGTTCCATGCAGTTGTTGTCGATGGAAGGCATGTTAATGTCTACAGAGGAGATTTTAAGTGTCCAGAAATATCAGAAACCCAGGTACAAAACATGCTCTCGAATTTGTCAGTAGACTATCACCAGTGATGTGGACCTACAGTTTGTGTGTGTGTGTGTGTGTGTGTGTGTGTGTGTGTGTGACAATACTTGAAAGTTGGAATGACTAGAAAAGGAGCAAGTTCTTTTGCATACACACTAGAATCTTATTGTTATCCTATTGGGGCCAGCCTCTGTTTCTCTTTTCAGTTGACTTGTCATCCTGCAGTCACTTATTTTGATAGGCCTACATCATTTTGGCATTTATGTGATGATTGAAAGGAAGAACCATAGTATGACCTCCTCCTGTGAAAGACTTTTGAAAAATCTGTGTATATGGTCCAGTGAAAACAAAATAGGAATGTAGATGACATCACAGGTATACAGGTGAGAGTACCAAATGTAAACTTGAAGTGAATGCCTGACTTTGGGTATCATAAGACTTTTCCCAGAAATAGGGCTTGAAAGGTAAGAGCAAGAAAGAAATCATCAACAGCAATTAGCTAAAGAACGCATTAACATACTTACACAAGAACAGGATTTTCACAGAGCTCATTATCAGTTCTTTGTTGCAAAAGTCATAAAAAAAATGAGTTTCGTGTTTCAACCGGTATTTTCTATCAGTAACAAAATCGCTGGATCATTGCAAAAAAGTGTAATAATGTACCAGGTACAATGTATGAAATTATTTGCAACAATACAATATAAAACCATTTCTTTCCTCTGCAATTAATTTAAGAAGTAGTGACTGGAACACTATGTAAATAGTGTAGCAACTCAGTTTTATATTCAGTTTGCTTAAGCCCAATGCAGAACTGTTACAAAGATTCATTAGATATGTAGTCGTATTTGTAATCAGTTTTCACATATACTACAGTATTGTTACCATTTTTTCGTATTCACCAATGAACCATGCGCAACGTCGTTACAAGGAATTTCGGTATAGTGAATGAGTGTTAATGTTTACAGAAACCGAGTATCTCTCTCCAAAGAAAATCGCAAACAGTTTGTTATTTAATTTCCATCATTAAAAAAATGTTTATGGGATTTTATCTTGAAGAGTGAGCAATATTGAAAAAAGCTGTTTGTTGGCAGTTTTACCCTGAACATTGTCGTAATCCCATTGAATTTAAGAAATCTTTTGTAATTTGTTTTTGACGTGTTGTTATTCACATTGTTCATTGTAGCATTACTTTTTGCAAACAATGGCTGAACAAATTAATTAAAAAATCTGTTAAACTTTATAGTTATGAATTTTGTTTCTTTAGTAATAAGACATAGATTGTAATTTGTTAAGAGTAAATTAACCAAAAAACTATATATAGTGTGAAGCACGGGGAAGCATTTCTTGCTGTTTTGTCCATCAGATATTTTCAGTATGTGGTTTACATGCCCACTCCCTGGTGTGGGATAATATTCCAGGGCACTGTACCAACTGTTACTAATGTATTTTTGTGTCATGATGCCTGTTAAGAATATAGTGTAAAAATATCATCAGGAATTTTATAGTTCTTACACATACACCACGCAATCTCTTAATATCATTGGCTAGGGGGAAGAAAGGATTTGTTTCCATTGTCACATGGTATAGAGGCCTTTGAGCAGAGATAGTTTGCCATTTTAGTCTTATGTCCAAGATTGACAGTGGCAGGAGAAATCTGTAAAAAATGTTCATAGGCAGAAGACATTAAATTAATTGCACCAAAACTAGATAAATACTTTGAAGGCATGCATTAACAACTTAACAATGTAAGAACTCTAGCATATCTTGGCATTCAGTGTATGTGCCAGGTTTCATCAATCCTTGTTTATGCGGTACAGTTGTAATCAACATATTGACTTACACATGCCATATGTATAAAATAAATTTTGGTTCTGGCATTGTTACAGTGAAGTTCCAACAAGCCTGGACACATGAAATTTATTGTTACTTACAAATTTTGAAAACATCAGTGCATTCCAGTGCCAGTTAAGTTGCGTTAGTTGTGGCATTTGAGTATGTTACTTTCTATATTATAAATGTGTATTTAAAGGTGCAAAAGGAGAACAACAAGCTTTTTTGCTATTTGCAGCCTCATAGGAGAAACATCAATTAAATGCTGTACAGTCCAGAGATGGTTCCCCTTAGTTCATTAGTAAATAAGGCAAAACAACAAAATATACAGCTCTGTGTTTGCGATAGGTAATGAACACATAGACTGAGAGTTGTGCAGGTCATTTTGGGTGACAAATAATGGACCAATCCATGTGTAGTATAGACTTCAGTGTGTGTGGGAGCTGACAGGCTATGTTGTGTAGATCCCAAGTACTGATCAGCATCTTAATATCATATGGCGTGTAATTTTATATGGTATGGGTTTAGATATCCACCAGGTCAGATTCTGTTTCAATAATAGTGCTCTCCCAGTCCCAACAGGAAATAAGTTACATAATATGGTTTACTGAGGAGGCTAAAATAGTTTTATGGCAAATGTGCTTGACACAGCTATCATAGAGAATGTGTAGGCAAAACAGGAGCAACTTTTGAGGCATGGTTGGTATGTGATTTACCATAGGCATTTGATAATGTCTGGGTGCATTAGCATTCAATAGGGTGTATTTTACTACCTTTAGGTCAGTGTTGGCTTATTTGCCCACCATAATTGGCTCTGGTGTTGCTTGGACCAAATAATGTAGTTTAATTTAGTTGTTTGCATGTTCCACAGAATATAATATGTATGAACTCTTAGTATGAGCACTGCTCATGCCTGCCATTTTCTTGCACAATATCCCGTAAGCCAATGATGAAGGGCAACAGGCAGATTCCGCATTCTTAGACTTCCTGAAATCATTTGACTTAGGGCGACACTGTAAACTGTTAATGAAGGACTGAGAATATGGAGTAGGTTCTTAGATATATGGCTGGTTCAAAGACTTTCTAAGTCCAAGACCCAGTATGTTCTCCTGGACTGCAAGCATTTGTAAGAGACAGGGGTAATGTCAGGAGCACCCCAGAGGAGTGTGATAGGACCATTCTGACAGTTCAGCTAGGGAGCAGTTTGCAAGTGTTTGCTGATTACACTGTAGTGTATAGGCAAATATCAGATTAGAGGAGGATATGTTGTGACTTAAATAGAATTTTTATTTGATTTGATGAATGACAGCTTATCCTAAATATGTGAAAGTGTATATTAATGTAGATGAGAAGGAAAAACAATCCTGTCATGTATGAATACAATATTGGTGGTATGCCGCTTGACACATTCACATTGGTTAAATATCAAGGTGTAACAATTCAAAGTGACATGAAATAGAATGAGCATGTCAAGTCAGTTGTAGGGAAGGTGAATATTCAACTTTGGTTTATTGGGAGAATTGTAGGAAAGTGTAACTCATCTTTAAAGGAGGCTCATCCACAAAGGAGCTTTACTTCCACCAGTATCTCATCTGCTACTTTTCAAACCTCACAGTTGTCCTGCGAGACTATGGGACTAGTTCTCATGGAAAAAAGGAGAGCACTTGGCGGTGAAAGACAAGTCTCAAGTTTGAGTCTTGGTGCAGCACGCAGTTTTAATCTTCCAGGAAGTTACATATCAGCACATACTCTACCATAAAAATTTCATTCTGTATTTCATGAATTTATAAATAAAAGCACAGCAGTGCTTTCAAATTAAGTTGTTTTCAGCCAATTTATAAATCAGATAATTCCTCCAATAACAACATAAACAGACTAACAGAAATTACTAGTATAATAATGTAAGGAAACTTCTGCTTGAGAATAACGAATTATGTAAGAATGAAGAGGCAACTCACTGAAAGGCAGAAGTGCAGTTCCATCGACAAATACATGAACAAAAGATACAGTGCTTTGCTTTGCTAGCTTTTGGAATGAAATTCCTTTTCCTCTCTCTCTCTCTCTCTCTCTCTCTCTCTCTCTCTCTCTCTCTCTCTCTCACACACACACACATTCCAAAAGCTAGCAATGCAGATCTCTGTATCTTTTGTTTGTATATCTGTCGACACCAAGGCGCTTCTGCCTTTCAGTGAGTCATTTGTTTATTCTTAAATAATTCATTATAAACAAATTGCAAGTAGTATGGCATACTACAAGTTCAAAGTCATGACTTTTTTGAATTATGTGTTTCTTGACTCATTCATCCCTGGAAGTACTCTTTTGTAAGGTGTAAATTTGGTTAGATTTGGTGAAAAGTACTCCATGTAGCTTGATTTGCTAAATTTTCATACTTAAATATTGTTAATGTTTTCTTTCGTGTATGTGTCAGATCCACTAATTCTTCTTATTGTATTGTGTGCATGAATTGAAGTGATAACATCTAACCAGAGTAAATGTTTTAGCAATGCATATGAAAACTGAGACCAATTTTACAATGGAATACTGGAAATAACATGCAAGTAAGTTATTGTGATGTTTTGAAAAGAGTGGAAGGATAAGTTAAAGAAACACAATTAAAAAGTGGAAAGAAAGGTGTTGGAAATAATTTATTAGCTTCAGTGAAGACTTAAAAAAATGAAACGATCAGAAGAGGGAGATCAATTTATGTCATCAATCACACCTGAAATCTGTCTTCAGTTGGGATTTATGTTAAAACAAGTGGAGGAGGTGAGGAGCAGTTAAATAAACTGAATCAAGCTTGGTGGTGCAGTTTTTGTGACATGTACTCATATTAGAGAGGAAACATTCACTCCCCACGTGGCTATTCAGATTGTGATTTCCTGTGGGTTTCTTACTTCATGGAAGATGAACATTGAGGTGATTCATTTGAAAAGGATGCTGTCGATTTACATCCACCATTCTTGTCCAATGTAATATTGTTCTCGATCTCTGATAACTATGTTGCCATTGCAATATTGTCAAAAATTTTCATGAGAGTGCAGACAAATTCTGATACCATTTTAAGAATTTGTAATTTGTTAAACAGTTGACAAAATGATTTTGAGTTACAGTACATGTGATCTGGATGACAAGATTTTGGACTAAAAATATCCAACCTGAACGGACATGTTCCAAAATATTACCCCGTATCACATCACAAAATTAAATTCAGAGGGACTTAATGTGTTTAGTACTATATTGTAATGAATATATTATAAATAGTTGTACTTTCTATGGGAGCTTCACGTAAAGGTTCAGGTTCTGAAATGTCATTTCTACTCCTTTTTCAAGATGAGAAAGTAGATTGTTGCTTCGAGCAGTACGACACTTGAAAAACTGAATTTTTTTGACTTTCCTTGTAGCCAATTTATTAGCTGTAAACCTGGACCTGCCTTCCTTCAGTACATTACCTGCTTTGTTATTCAGTTACTGAGTTATTTTAAGCTGTAACAACTGTGCTTGTAACATCTACAAAATAAAATGCCTTCATAGCTGTCCATACACTCAGTGCTTAAGCTGATGGAGTAAATTAGGGGGAGAACAGATGAAATTATGAATCAGAGAGAATATGAATGTGATGGAGAGACTCCACCAAGATATACAAATGGACATATTCATTGAAGAAAATATATTAGATTCTTTGAGTAAGAGAGAGAAAGGAAATATAAGCCAATGGACACACAGTTATTTTGTAAAAGAAGAGATGACTTATGTTTTTACTTGAGTAAACCCTTGTACACATTTAAAATTAAATTCATTTTTATTCCAATTACATGTATTTTACTAATTTTTTACTGTTTAATGAAGTCAGGTCACAGTTGCTTGTCTACCATGCAGCATTAAGTGCTCTGCAGTTATCCGTCTCTGCTGTGCAGCTGTTGTCTGGCTTTATGCATGTCGCATCGTAAACAAAGGAATGTGATGTCCTGTAAAAACCTCTTCAAAGGATTGGGTATACTAACTACTGCCTCTCAGTATGTTTACTCCTTAATGAAATTTGCCCTAAATAATATATCTCTTTTTCCAACAAACAGCTCAGTTCATACATACAATACCAGGAACAAAAATGATCGGCACAAGGACTTAAAAGCACTTACTTTAGTTCAAAAAGGGGCCCACTGCTCAGGAACACTCATCTTCAATAATTTGCCAGCAAACATAAAAAATTTAGTTACAAATAAAGATCAGTTTAAAAGAAGCCTGAAAGACTTACTAGTGGCCAACTCCTTCTACTCCATTGACGAATTTTTTAATAGAAACAAATGATGTATTGTATATATTCATTCTATTAGTATTGTTATTTCAGCTTAAAAAATTGACATGTTCGACATCCACAAGGATCCCCTCAGTATGGATCTATGGAACGAATAACTAACCTAATCTGGCATCAAACTAACCTCAGAATGTGGGAACATAACATGTGGGGTGCCTCAAGAATTGTTACTAGTACCACTCTTGTTTCTAATACACAAGATTGATCTTCTAGTGACTTTTAAAGGTGGAAAAACAATAATGTTTGTTGATGATGCAAGTGTACTAATTGAGTGTTGTAACTCAACCTTAACAGATACAGTTCAATTGATGGCTGGAAGCACAAACATGTAGTTGACACCTAACAGTTTTAAGTGTTAATTTTATAGAAAACACATTTTGAAATTTCAGATCAGTGATAATGACCTAAATAAAACATACCATGCAAAACTCATTGGGTTCCAGTTGGATAAAAAGTTAAAATAGATAAACCAATCAAGAAAATCAGTTCAGTATACTATGTCCTTAGAAGCATATCTCATTCTGTTGAGTTGAAGAAAAGAATGTTGCCTTAATTTGCATATTTTTGTTCCCTTTTGTCTTATGGAATTATCTTTGGGGCTGTGCTCCTGCAGTAAAGAAAGTGTTTATTCAGCAGAAGTGAACAGTAACAACACTGTTTAAAGTAGGTAACCATACATCTTGTTGTTGTCGTCTTCAGTCCTGAGACTGGTTTGATGCAGCTCTCCATGCTACTCTATCCTGTGCAAGCTGCTTCATCTCCCAGTACTTACTGCAACCTACATCCTTCTGAATCTGCTTAGTGTATTCATCTCTTGGTCTCCCTCTACGATTTTTACACTCCACACTGCCCTCCGATGCTAAATTTGTGATCCCTTGATGCCTCAGAACGTGTTCTACCAACCGGTCCCTTCTTCTAGTCAAGTTGTGCCACAAACTCCTCTTCTCCCCAATTATATTCAATACCTCCTCATTAGTTATGTGATCTACCCATCTAATCTTCAGCATTCTTCTGTAGCACCACATTTCGAAAGCTTCTATTCTCTTCTCGTCCAAACTATTTATCGTCCATGTTTCACTTCCATACATGGCTACACTCCATACAAATACTTTCAGAAACGACTTCCTGACAAATCTATACTTGATGTTAACAAATTTCTCTTCTTCAGAAACCCTTTCCTTGCCATTGCCAGTCCACATTGTATATACTCTCTACTTCGACCATCATCAGTTATTTTGCTCCCCAAATAGCAAAACTCCTTTACTACTTTAATTGTCTCATTTCCTAATCTAATTCCCTCAACATCACCCGACTTAATTCGACTACATTCCATTATCGTTGTTTTGCTTTTGTTGATGTTCATCTTATATCCTCCTTTCAAGACACTGTCGATTCCGTTCAACTGCTCTTCCAAGTCCTTGGCTGTCTCTGACAGAATTACAATGTCATCGTCGAACCTCAACATTTTTATTTCTACTCCATGGACTTTAATACCTACTCCGATTTTTCTTTTGTTTCCTTTACTGCTTGCTCAATATACAGATTGAATAACATCGGGAGCAGGCTACAACCCTGTCTCACTCCCTTCCCAACCACTGCTTCCCTTTAATGCCCCTTGACTCATCTAACTGCCATCTGGTTTCTGTACAAATTGTAAATAGCCTTTCGTTCTCTGTATTTTACCCCTGCCATCTTCAGAATTTGAAAGAGAGTATTTCAGTCAACATTATTAAAAGCTTTCTTTAAGTCTACAAATCCTGGAAATGTAGGTTTGCCTTCCCTTAATCTATTTTCTAAGATAAGTCGTATGGTCAGTATAGCCTCACGTGTTCCAACATTGCTGCAGAATCCAAACTGATTTTTGCCATGGTCGACTTCTACCAGTTTTTCCATTCATCTATAAAGAATTCGTGTTAGTATTTTGCAGCTGTGACTTATTAAACTGATAGTTCGGTAATTTTCACATCTGTCAACACTTGCTTTCTTTGGGATTGGAATTATTATATTCTTCTTGAAGTCTGAGGGTACTTCGCCTGTCTCATACATCTTGCTCACCAGATGGTAGAGTTTTGTCAGGACTTGCTCTCCCAAGGCCGTCAGTAGTTCCAATAGAATGTTGTCTACTCCGAGGGCCTTGTTTCAACTCAGGTCTTTCAGTGCTCTGTCAAACTCTTCACGCAGTATCGTATCTCCCATTTCATCTTTATCTAAATTGTCTTCCATTTCCATAATATTTTCCTCAAGTACATCGCCCTTGTATAGACCCTCTATATACTCCTTCCACCTTTCTGCTCGCAGAAGCTTTTTTGAGGCTCTTGGAATTCTTAACTCACTTCTCAATACATTTGTTCCTCAATGGTTTTTGTTCCTTATACTAAAAAACAATTTCAGCTGAACTGTGATATGCTCAGTCACAATATGAGACACAAACATAATTTCCATGTAAACTTTTCTTTTTGCCTTGGGGTTTAAATAAACTCCTTATTCAGGTGAGAATATATTCAAGATGATCTCATCATTTGTAAAGAATAAAATGGGGTCCCTACCAAATCGGAAGACAATTAAACTTGTACTGCATTAGCACTCTTTTTACAAATTATTTGAATATAATGATTCAGAGACTGAAAAATTCTGTTAGTTACATGACAACCAGTAATGTACATTGAAATAAAGTAGAAATTAAGCTGCTAATAGCAGATAAACAGCAGCTCTCTAGTATTACTGAGGGCAGCTTTTTCCAAGGTAATGTTTTTCTTTCTAATTACTTGATTAAATTTAAATGGTATAAGCATGAGCAGTACAGTAATAGCTTAATGTTAATACAGGGTGTAACATGTATAAGTGCAAATATTTTTATATGTAGTACCTTAATATGTAAACATATCAGTGTGTTAGTTGCTTTTTCTCTGCATTGAACAGTCCTCCCACAGATATGTCACAAACTTGATGTCTTCTGCAGTATTGTAACTCCACCACTAAGTGGGTTATGATTGATGTCAGTATATACTTACTGTTTTCTGTCCACATGTCCACACCTGACCTGCTGCCCAGGGGAAAATAAGTATTAATGGCTTGCTCTTGCCACACACACTTGGAGGTAATAACCTGACCTAAAAACAGATGTTTTCCAATAGTTATAATTATCAGTCTGCAAATGACATAGATACTGATGTAATGTGTGGTACACCAATAGAAATATTTGCACTTATACCTGTTACACACTGCATAATATGCAGATTGACCACCTACAATTTCCTTATCTATTGTGAATGTATACCTTGGTTCATTCCACATTCTTGGAGGTTTTCCTTATTTATGGTATTTAATTAACATAATGAATGAAAAAAGAATTGTTTGCTATGTTGTGCATTAATATAAGGCATGTGTTAACATCATCTGTTGAGTATTTTTGTTTATATAGCAGTTTCATGTGTTTAATTCAAGTGGATAGCCTGTAATACTGTTCCATTATAAAATTCTTTGTTTTCTATGGTCTATAACCGAGGGATATTTAGCCAGTGGGGTGAATCTGTTCCTCATTTTCAAAAATTAAGAAGTGGATTACTGAATTAAGGGGGTGGGATATGGCGTTGATGATTCAATATAGGGGAATATGCTGATTTTCCTGTGACTAGATGGCAGTTTCAAAGAGACTGATATCTACACCTTCACAAAGGACGTGCACCCACTGCTGATTGCATGATGTGTACAGTACAGACTGGGGCCAATACTGTATCAGCAGCATCAGCTAGGAATACTAAGAACCATTCGCTTGAGACTTGCTTGTGATATTTTTCATCAGACTTTCCCTTTAATGTGCTGTCATAATATTGTATGTTTTGGATTGTGAGGTGAAAGATATAGATGGAGGATTGGTGACAGTAAGTACTGTTTAGTGATGGAACCAAATTATTCCGTGATGTTTTCATCCATTCAATTATTCATCATGTTCTCATCAAGAAGGAGAACTTTCAGGTTTGTGGGATGAGTCAATGTATCAATTAAGGTAAGAAAAAGACATCACAGAAACTTAATCTGTATTGTATTATGGAGTAACAATAAACTGTCACTGTACTGCTTAATGCTGTCCATGTCATCTAAATTGAAATTGGAAAATTAATAATGAAGCTGTTTCTTTGACAAAATCTACTGCATCCTCAGATTTGCTATATATATGTTCATTATTTGCTATTAGTAACTTAATATTTACCTGGCTGCAGTGGTATCTTTCAAAGAAAATATTTTTTGCATCTATAAATACTGAGTCCTATTTACAGTAAACTAAGCTAAAAAAAAAAAAATTAGGACGCACTTCATTTGATGATAGAAGGTGAAATACGTAATGATGGGTGCATTAACTAGAATTTTAGTGTGGTAACTAATATTAACAGTTATAGGATGTCAAAAGGTAAAAGAGGACAAAACTTTGCCAGTGGTGTATTGAAAAGAAGGAAAACAGAAAGAACAACTTTTACATGGTATGAGACTAAAAGTTTGATCACCAATTATTTTGTTGGGACATTTTGATTCAACAAATTATGTAATAGAACAAGAATGGCAGTGAAACAAGACAGTCATCACACAAAGGTGAGATGCATGCATCTCACCATAGCCTAGATATATATACCCCAGAGCTGAAACTTATGCTCACCACAAAATGATAATGGAACATTTAAAAAACTCTAACATACTGGAACATTCTAGAATAGTCTCGAAACTTCAGGAACATCCTACAACATCCTAGAATGAACACTCGGACCAATCTCAACCTCTTTGGCACTAAATTCCCAACTTCTTCACCAACTTCCCATAAGAATCCACTGGTGCAATGCTCTCTTTTGATACCAATTTCTCTGAACCCCAACCCTACAGTTTCAAAGTGAAATCTTTTCATGTATGGGAAATAGAGGACTACTATACCTGATAAGCGAGTTGCAGATCTATAGTGGTACACATGGACAAACCACACTTATATTTATTATATATATTATTCAGCACTTTTCATACAGCTTTATAACAACATGGCTGCTTGCAAGGTGGCTAACAGAACCTTCCCATCCCTGAATTGACATTTTGGATAATATGTAGAAAGAGCTTCTAATGTATGATTTTTTATTTTTAAAGTGTTAAAGGTTTCCAGGTTCTCGTTTTATGTTATATGGGGGCTCTGTTGAACATCTTATCATGAAAGTCCATAACTCCGTTTTGAAAACAAGGCAAAGAGTAAATGAAAATTATTTTTGTGTCTTGCATTGTTACTGTGTATATCACAGCACAATTGAAACTGGGTTTTATTGTCACTAAAAAAACTATCAAGGAGTAAATGTATTGGAAAGACAATGTAAGGATAAAAAGTTCCTCAAAAAGCTTTCTGCAAGATGCGTAATTACCTACTTTTCACAGTATTGCTACTGTTCACTTCTACTGAATAAACAAATTATTTACTGTATCCATATGCCAATCTTTATACAGATAGTTGTGGGACCTTGGCTGTTCAGTATAAAATGTTGAATCGAAATACCTTCAGCTGTTTAAATTTCCGGTTGTTATTTTATTTGAGCAACCAGATTGTGTAATGTAGCATTGAAACTGCTTACTCAAATGAAATAACAACTGGAAATTTATATGGCTGAAGGTGTTTTGATTCAAAAATTTAATTACTGTAGGTAAACAGCTCCATAAGAGAATTCCACAAGACAATAGGGGGTGAAAAACTCAACACAATGACGGATGTTTCTGAGGGCATAAAATGCCGAACTGAGTTTCTTGATTGGTTTATCCACTTTTTGAATCCATTTTTACTTTTTTTTGAGCTAGACATTGAAAAACAAATTGTATTTCACTCACTGTATGTCAATCAATGTGCTTTTAAGTAACTCGAAGATCATTTATGTAGGTCAGAAATAAGAATGGTCCAGTATTGATCCCTTTAGCACTCCTTGTTTTATGTTTCCCTGTTCTGAGTTTGTGTACATGCCCACAATATAGCTGGTTAATGAGAATTTTTTCATTACGTAGGTAAGATTCCATCTATGTGAGAAGGAATGCCATTAATGTCCTAACACTTTAGTTTGCTAAGTAGAATTTTATGACTCCATATGATAAACAGCTTTGCAGGGCCAAAGAATACACAAACAGGATAATTTTTCTCGTTTTGCTCTGCTAGCAATTTATTTTTGAAATATTGTACTGCTTTCTCTGTGAACAATCCTTTACAGAATCCAAACTGAGAGGCAGATACAAGTTCTGCTCAGTGAAATGAGTAGATATTTTATTATAGGCCACTTCCTCAAACATTTTTTAAAAGACGGAAGGAGTAATATAGTTAGAGGTGGCTTGCTTATTTATTGCTTTGTAGATGAATGTTACTAAAACATACTTAAGTCTGTCAGAAAATATCCTTGCCCCAGCCCCCTCATCTCTGAGTCATTGACTGATTACATAGAAAGTTTAAGGGTAATCCTTTAAAGTCAGCACAAGATTTTAATATTCTGCTAGAAACATCATCATGGCCAGCAGAATTATCACGTCATGAATTAATGAATTTTGCAGTGTAGGTGTTGTATTTTTTAACATAATGTCTGTTTGTAGCACATGCAATAAATATAATATAGGTATATTTGGTTGTTTGTTACTGAGTCCAGTGTTTTCTGACAGTGTGAGGAAGTAATCACTGAATTTGGTAGGCAGTTATTTGAACTTCTTCCACCAGAGTAATTGTTTTGGGAACTCAGTTTCATTGTGCCCAGTATGTTTGTTTTATCATGTTTAGTAATGTTCCAAATTTTTTTGTCTTATTCGTGGAGTTTTTTACTTTTGAGAATAATGCATGAGTTTTTCTTTTTTACTGACCGATCAGAGGGTTTAACAATGCCGGTGGTAAAGGGGTTTCAAACCTTGACTGCAGTTTGTTCTTTGATTTATGTGAAACTTTTTCCTCCTGGCACAGGATGCTTTAATCCGAGGAGTTACCTACTCCTTATCCTTGCTTTTGTTCAATTACATCCTTGTTTGTTTTAGTGGGGGCAAGACTCGAAGTGCTGTAAGAATAAATTTAAGAAAAAGTTAAATTTTCCTTCAACACTGTCTGCTTTTTAATTTCACCCCAGCATACTCCCTGTAATTTCTCAGTAAACATTATGATCTTATCATTGTGTATGAGTCTGTTATAAAATACTTTTCTTCTGTGATTTATACCAAATTGGTTAGTAAATTTCTTTGTTAAAATTTGATCATGTTGTCATATAAACGATTGCTTAGTGGTTTTACAGCTAAATCATAGTAGGTGTTAGATCTGAAAATGTCATGATCATTGCAAATGTGACTTTTACTGTGTGTGTGTGAAGTATCAGGCAGTTGTATATAAGGCAGCTGACATGGGACCAGCTCTGGATGTCATCATAGGGAGAGTCATTGCTTATAATAGCTATAGATCTATGATATTTATTAAGGGAACACTGGACATTGGTGAATACAATTGAATCTTTATCTAGCTAATTTTGTTGCCATGTTTGCAACTCTTCTCTTCTCATATTATTGTAAACGTTCTCTAAAATATTTATGAAAACCCCTATTGGGTGCAGACACTAGATTATTGACCTGTTCAGTATGTGCTGGTAATACCCATTGACAAATGCTACAAAAATTGAGAACGACATGAAATGCTGTCTCCCAAGTTGATATCAACATGTCTTTATCATTATCTCTGAGTATGACTGCAGGACTGCATTTATCTGAGATGGCTATTCAAGATAATGAAATTGTTCTCCATCACATCAGAATCATACACAATGACAAGATCATAATGTTTAAAGAGAAATTAAGAGAAGAATGCTGGGGAGTAATTTATAAAGGAGACTGAAGGTATATAAAAGGTTGAAATTTTCTCCTGGTTCATTAACTTGTAGTATCACCAATTTAAAGCATACAAAGACACATGAGGATGATGTGGCAGCTCCTGAAGTGCACTATAAAGTCCTTTATGATAAAATATAGAGAGTGCAGAAGAATTTCCAATGTTTGTGAAAAGCTTGTGTTCTCTTGCAACCCCTCAGTTCTCATTGTTAATCGTTAAAATAGAATTAATACAACTTTTGGAACTTCTAGAAGATAGACTATTTGACAGAGACTTGTGTGTTCTTGATATTTAGCCATAATACAAAATATAAAATCTGACATAACAAGAAGGAAAGAACTTAATTCAATGCACAAGGAAGGACACAATTAATCTTGTCTGGAAATTAGTATTTCTTAGCAACTGAGAAGTTAATAGCAATATTCAAACTGTCCCTAAAAACTAGAAAGAATTGGACTCTAAGGAAAACAGCCATGGAAAGTCATATTAATCAAGAAGTGCTAAACCAATGAAAACACAATGCCTCTGGCAGATAGCGCATAAACTCTTTGACACTTGGTTTATGTACATCCACTGATAGCAACTAGTGATTTTATTGCTACAGCAGCCACCTCTGGGAAAGTGGAGCATCATCCAAGTAGTGTGCTGCAAAATGGATCCCATGTCCCAATCCTCTCATGTTGGTGCAAGTGTTGCAATAAATATGTCCGTGGTATAGCAGTAAGTTCTTCTTGGAATATGTATGCAGACTTCTCTTGGTTCAGCAAGACGTTACAGGGCTTGTTGTCAATAAGGACACTGATGGTTCTTTTGCCTCTCTTCAGTGAGAGCCTGTGTATGGAGGTGTCAGTGCTGGCTTCACTCCATCTGCTTGTAGGTTGATATGTATGTGTGATTGTACCTTACAGTGCATGCAGGTGGGTGAAGTGCTATGGCCCAATGTTTGATGAGGTTGGATTTGAATGATTTGTTCTCTGGGGAAAGAATCAAAATCTGTATGGTTGATGTATCTATATGGATTGCCTGTGGTTCAATAAATTCACCTGGTAGTCACAGTGTATCTCCATAAACTAGCTTAGATGATGGAGACACCAGGTCATGTTTGTATGTGCTTCACAGACCAGCAAAACCAATGGTAATGCTGTTGTCCAGTCTGAGTCATAACACATGAGCACAGCCTTCAGAGAGCGGTGCCAGAGTGTTATCTTCTCATTACTGATTGGGTGGTAGCTTGTGTTTTCATGGTGCATAGTGCCACAGAATTTGTTAAGTTGCACAAACAGGTCAGATTCAACTGGTGTCTGTGGTCCATTGTGATGTGCAGAGGACTGTTGAAACATGCTGTCCATGTGGACACGAAGGCAGAAGCTAAAGTCTCTGCGGAAATGTTATCAACTGGCACTGCTTCCAGCCATCTGGTGAAGCGGCCGATCATTGTCAATATTTAGTGTTGGCCGTTGGATGGAGGCAAAGGGCCTACCACTTCAATATCGCACAAAGCAAGCAATTGTATCCAGAAAGTTGCTTATCAGTTCATGCACATGGTGATCAATTTTGCTGCATTGACATAATTCATGTTGAGGTATTAAGTATTTAATGGCCTCATAGATTGCCCGAAGCTTTCTATCATAAGGACCCCATTTTCATTGTGACAGAGGAAGTTCATGTGAGAAGAAAGTTAGCAGGTGCCATGCATCATTATACCATTCTTGTGGTACTGTGCTAGTCACTGTCTGATTTGCATCGACCACTAATACCAAGGGAGCATCTGGGTCAGGATGTATGAGAAAGCCAGCATCTGCTATGCTTTGTTTGGTTACCTCAAAAGTGTAGATCATGCTATCCAACTTCAGAATGGTTTGAGTTGTCTTTGCTCTTTGGGACAGTGGGTGAGGCTTTTAATGGTTTCTGCAATTCATTTGCAAGCAGCAGATTTTGCTGGTAAAAATTTAGCAAGCTGAGGAACTGATGCATTTCTTCAAAAGTGCTTGGTTGTGGGAGTTGTAAGGTAGTTTCAACTTTCTTAGGTAATGGTCTAAACCTGACAACAAGATTGATCTCTGTCTGACCAAAAATGCATTTGGTGGTGTTCAAGACTATGCTGTACTGCTGAAATTTTTTGAAGCACCTTAGTTAGATGCTGCTGATGTTACTCTGGCAAGGCTGAGAAAATCAGAATGGCATCCATGTATGCAAAACAATTTGGGAGTCGTTGCAACATGTAGTCCATCAACCTTCCCCATGTTTGTACTGCACTGCAAAGACCAAACATCATGAACCAACTTGCAAATAAACCACAGTGATTATGGCCATATTCGCTATGTCTTCATTGGCTACAGGAATCTGAGTGTACACCTTAGCACAGTGTTAGGACACTGAATGAGGTCACACAACTCCATTCATAGTTATAAACTTGTAGCAAGGGTACAGGGTAATATTCCGGCACAATTCTGACAATCAGAGCTTAATAATTTCCACATGGCCTCCATACATCACACTTCTTAGGTGCCAAATGAAGTGGGGATCACCAAGGAGTACTCAACACTTTCATAACACCTGCACGCAGCATACTATCAAATTCTGCTTCTGCTGTGACCAGGCAGTTTGGTGCCAAAGGTCTAGGCTGACAGCATATGGGTGGAACATTGGTAGTTTTAATGTAGTGCACCATGTCATGATACAACTCATTTAGCATTCCAGGAGGTTGCATCAAGGCTTTAAACTTCTGCAGTAAGTCCTTGTACAATGTGCTTGTGGATTGTATGAGCTCAGCTGTATGTGTGGCTGCGATCCTTCGAAATCTGATGTTGATAGGCTGGGTGATGTGGTCCACGAGTTGAGTGTGCTTGTGATATGGAAGGAAATCTGCTCCTGTTATGGGTTTCTATACAATGGCAGTCATAAAATCCCATTCTAGGTCACATCACAGTCTGAAGCCAAGATTGATATGCCGTGTGCCCTACACTGTTATTGTTGAATCGGTAATGGCAGTCAGACAGAAAGTGGTTGGTGGTCATTTGCTGTGTAACTGCATGTGTGGAAACACACAGGTCTGATCCAGTGTCCACTCAGTATTTTTGCCCTGATTTATGATCACTGGTAAATGAGCAATGTGACATAATCCCGCAATCAGTCAACACAATTGCATCTGACTGCTGCTGGCATTTGGGTGAGTACATGGCACTGTGCATTTCCAAAATATTCTGTGATACCATCAGACTGAAGATTGGCCTGTCCCAGAGGTTGAGGAAGATGTAGAAGAACAGCTCCTCGAACACCATTGGTAGCAGTTTCTGACCTTGCAGTGGTTCTGACAGGTCAACAGTTCATCAAACTGTTTCATCAACAAATTAACCTTGATGGCCAGAAGATTATAATCCATGTATGAAACCATTGTTTATGAAAAGCTCTTACATGACACCATCACTGCACTTTTGCAGACATTATGACGTCGAATATCTTGTCCATTAATTCAGCATGCAAGGCCATGGCCTGCTCCATAAGGTACATAATAGGCTATCAGACACAGTACCAGTATCAACTTTACTCTGTAGGTGCCTCAAGTATTGTGATGAACTCATGTCACCAACAAACTTGCCGAATACACTCCTCTTGTGAGGTGGACACACTATGTATCGGTTCTGTCTTCAGAAGGGGCTTTGATTACACCTTCTATTTATGTGACAAATTTGTCTAGATGGCTTACCACGATCTTAAATTTAGTAGAGTCTGTCGTAATTTCAGCATAGAGCCTCCACTTCCATGAAGCACAGTGCTGGATTGTGTGCCCAGAAAGCAGGTAAATGCACAGCAAGATGAGAGAGTGAAGGTATAGATTCCACTGGTCAATCGGTCATGTTAAATCTATTTTTCAGTGTATAATGTGGCTAAGTCACATTGGCGTAACCAGTTTTAGAACTTCTAGGAGGTTAGCTAAGTAGGAGATTAGCTAATGACAAATATTCCTGTGTGTTATTGAAATTTAGCTGTAATACAAGACATAAATTCCAACATCAAACGAAGGAAAGTATTTTATTCAATGCACAAAGAGGAAGACAATCTCATATAGAAATTAATATTTCTTAGCAACCGATAAATTGTTAACAGTATGTAAACTGTGTCAGAAAAACTAGAAAGAATTGGTCTCTAAGAATAACATCCATGGAAAGTCCTATTAATTAAGGAGTGCTAAACCAACAAAAACACAATACCTCTGGCGGACAGTGCGGGAAGTCTTTGGCATTTGGCATGTATAAGTTAGCTGACAGCAACTAGCATTTTTGTCACTAAACAACTATAACTCAGCATAGTAAGATTAGGGTTTATTATCCTTTTGTTGCTGGGCTTGTTAGAGATGAAGCACAACTTTGGGTTGAGTAAGGATTCGCAGAGTATTGGCCTGACGCTTTCAAAGTGAATCTTATTATTTATCGTGATCAATTTAGGGACATGATGTAAAGCTGTGGAACTGAAACCCGCTTTTCTGAAATGCAAACCCTGGACCCTAATCATGACATCAACTCACATTGTATATTTTTCTGTACTCTGGCACCTTTGTGAATGACACATCTTGGAAATGACACATGCAAGGACAGACCTCTGTGGGCCATTAATAGTGGTTACCAAGAGCAAATTGATTATGCAGATTGTGGCAGTTAAGTTAAAGCACCACATTCCTAACAAACAAATTTTCTTATTAACGATAAACAGGAAACTTACTTTTTTTATAATAGCTGGTGGCACTTTTCATGAACCAACTTCTTTTTTGTTTTAAAATCTCCATTTTTATTGTTTCTCATGAAAGGGACACTTTAAAATCTATTCTTTATGAACCACAAAACAGTCAATCACTGTGACAGTGTAGCACGCAATAAAAGAAAACATAGTGTTCATGATCTTTGGAATGATTTGCAGTACTTCATTCAGCTCATAAAAAGATTGAGCCATACATGTTAATGTTTATTTGAAAAGAATTAAAGAAAACAATAAAGAAACAAGGAAAAGACCAACAAATGAATTAGTCTTCTTTCTCCAGAATCATATTTGGGTTCAAGTATTGCATAGGTCTATGGGGTTGCTGTTCTTGGTACACCAAGAGTGATTCATCTTCCCTCAAAAATTGTGTATACTGTGTAACTGATTTCATCAGTAGATGTAACAATCACACAATAAAATATGTGATCTGTTCAAAATATTATGGGACATTTGTAATATCACACCAATGGAGTATTGGAGAGAAATGTGGTTGGCATCCTTGCTCATGCCTGTATTTAATGTGTAACTGCTGGAAGTTTCATTGTTGAATGTCTGTCAGTTATTGTTCAGTGGTGTATTTAGTGTATTGTTGTGTAGCCCAGTTTGCAAATTCTGAAGTGGGAGTAGAGGAGCAGTGCATCTGCAGTAAATTTTGCATGAAACTCAAGAAAACCATTACAGAAACACACCAACTGATGCAGGAAGCTGACAATGATGAGTGCTTAAACCTTACTTGGTTTTACAAATGGTTCACATGGTTTAAAAATAGCTGGATGGAAGTTAAAGATGATCCTCATTCAGGATGCCCTTTAACAGCTACCAATGATAATCATGTCAGGAACGTCAATTAAATTGTGAATGCCAATCAAAGACTGACTGTCCAAGACTTTGCAGAAGAATGTAACATTTCAGTTGGATCATATCATGAAATTGTGAAATAGCATCTTGGAATGCACTGTGTTGCCACCAAGTTCGTCCCATGGCTAATGAATCAAGACAAGAAAGACATTCGCCTCACAACGGCTTTTGGATCATGCAAATGAGAATGAGATGTGGCTTAAGAGAATCTGCTGATGAGATATTGGTCTATGGTTAGATGTTGATCCCAAGGTTCAGTCTTCACAATGGCTTGGGAAAGGTTCTCCAAGACCAAGAAAAAGCTAATCAGATCACGTCAAATGTCAAAACCCTGCTGATGGTTTTCTTTGACTCTGACGGGTTAATTCATCATGAATGACTGAGATGTGGCAAAACAGTTCATGGCTCTTGTATTACAATAATGCACCCACACATTCATCCCTGTTGGTGCATAACTGTTGCACAAAAAATTAAATTGCTGTGCTGCCTCATCCTCTGTACCTTCGAGACCTAACCCCTGTGGACCTCTTTTTTTTTTTTTTTTTTTTTTTTTTTTTTTTTTTTTTTTTTTTTTTTTTTTTTTTTTTTTTTAATTTCAAAAGTTGAAAATCCTATTGTAAGGGTGAAGATCTCAATGACGGATAAGATAAAAGAAAATTCACAGCCATCCAGCAAGAGGCATACCAAAATTGTTCATGAAAGTAGAAACAACATTGGAAATGGTATGTCAATTGTGGAGGAGAATATTTCAAAGGAGACCATGCACAATAAGTAAAAGGTAACTATAGAAAAATTTTGTGGATGAAGTTCTGGAATTTTTTGAGCAGTTCTCATAATATTGTTTACAGCTGTAGCATTAAATATAAGCACTGTTCATATTGCTGCTTAATATTTTTGTAATTAAATCTCATTTTACTTTTTTTTGTTTTGGGGTACTTCTCAGTGTAGGAGACTGTAGAGTTATCAGGTAGACTGGGATGAGGTAGACTGGTGGGATATGTAGAGGCAGGAAAGGTTGGGGAATGGTGGCTGATGGTACAGAGTGTGCAGGGTAGGAATGCAGGACGAAGAGACAGTAGGCACACAGGATAGGAGTACAAACATGGGTACCAGAGCCAGTGAGTTCATACAGCACACAGTGACTATAATGTGGATGAGTTGATAGGGAGGAGTGACAGAATAGAGGAAGAGGGAGATTTTTGCTAGAGAATATGAGTGAGTGAGTCAGTGGAGACTTAGGAGAAGAAGATTACGGGAACAATGAATTGTTGCAAGGATTACTCACTAGCACCTACATAATACAGGAAAGCTGGTGCTGGAGGGCGGGGGTGGGGGAGGATCCAAAGAACATGAGCTGTGGGGGTGGGGGGAGATCCATTTGAACTCCATTGGGTTTCCAATCCTGCTCTTCACCACAGTGTGGCAATGGCTGATTGGTGGTTGTGCTCACATAGAATGGTTTGCAGGAACTGCAACAGAGCAGATACAGGACATGATTGCTTTCACAGGTGACCCCTCTCTGATGGGAAGGGATGCGCCTATGGAAAGACTAGCGTAAGAAATTCTGGGTGTGTGAATAAGGCAAGTCTTGCACTGGATCTTTCACTGGGATATGGCCTCTAAAGGCAGAGAATTGGGTGAAGTAGTGGGATCGGAATTGACCAGAAGGTTGTGTAGGATGGGTGGTGACAGAATACCACTTTAGGAGGGTTGGGAACAATTGTGAGTAGGGTATCCCTCATTTCAGGGCAAAATGATGATGTTGTTGTTGTTGTTGTTGTCTTCAGTCCTGAGACTGGTTTCATGCAGCTCTCCATACTACTCTATCCTGTGCAAGCTTCTTCATCTCCCAGTACTTACTGCAACCTACACTCTTCTGAATCTGCTTAGGATATTCATCTCTTGGTCTCCCTTTACGATTTTTACCCTACGCTGCCCTCCAGTGCTAACGTTGTGATCCCTTGATGCCTCAGAACATGCCCTACCAACAGATCCCTTCTTCTGGTCAAGTTGTGCCACAAACTTCTCTTCTCCCCAATCCTATTCAATTCTTCCTCATTAGTTATGTGATCTACCCGTCTAATCTTCAGCATTCTTCTGTAGCACCACATTTCAAAAGCTTTTATTCTCTTCTTGTCCAAAGTATTTATCGTCCATGTTTCACTTCCATACATGGCTACACTCCATACAAATACTTTCAGAAACGACTTCCTGACAATTAAATCTATACTTAATGTTCACAAATTTCTCTTCTTCAGAAACCCTGTCCTTGCCATTGCCAGTCCACATTTTATATCCTCTCTACTTCGACCATCATCAGTTATTTTGCTCCCCAAATAGCAAAACTCCTTTACTACTTTAAGTGTCTCATTTCCTAATGTAATTCCCTCAGCATCACCCGACTTAATTCGACTACATTCCATTATCGTTGTTTTGCTTTTGTTGATGTTCACCTTATATCCTCCTCTCAAGACACTGTCGATTCCGTTCAATTGCTCTTCCAAGTCCTTGGCTGTCTCTGAAAGAATTACAATGTCATCGTCGAACCTCAACATTTTTATTTCTGCTCCATGGACTTTAATACCTACTCCAATTTTTCTTTTGTTTCCTTTACTGCTTGCTCAATATACAGATTGAATAACATCGGGAGCAGGCTACAACCCTGTCTCAGTCCCTCCCCAACCACTGCTTCCCTTTAATGCCCCTTGACTCATATAACTGCCATCTGGTTTCTGTACAAATTGTAAATAGCCTTTCGTTCTCTGTATTTTACCCCTGCCATCTTCAGAATTTGAAAGAGAGTATTTCAGTCAACATTATTAAAAGCTTTCTTTAAGTCTACAAATCCTAGAAATGTAGGTTTGCCTTTCCTTAATCTATTTTCTAAGATAAGTCATATGGTCAGTATAGCCTCACGTGTTCCAACATTGCTGCAGAATCCAAACTGATTTTTGCCATGGTCGACTTCTACCAATTTTTCCATTCATCTATAAAGAATTCGCGTTAGTATTTTGCAGCTGTGACTTATTAAACTGATAGTTCGGTAATTTTCACATCTGTAAACACTTGCTTTCTTTGGGATTTGAATTATTATATTCTTCTTGAAGTCTGATGCTATTTCGCCTGTCTCATACATCTTGCTCACCAGATGGTAGAGTTTTGTCAGGACTGGCTCTTCCAAGGCCGTCAGTAGTTCCAATGGAATGTTGTCTACTCTCGAGTCCTTGTTTCGACTCAGGTCCCTCAGTGCTCTGTCAAACTCTTCACGCAGTATTGTATCTCCCATTTCATCTTCATCTACATCCTCTTCCATTTCCACAATATTTTCCTCAAGTACATTGCCCTTGTATAGACCGTCTATATACTCCTTCCACCTTTCTGCTTTCCCTTCTTTGCTTTGAACTGGGTTTCCATCTGAGCTCTTGATATTCATACAAGCGGTTCTCTTTTCTCCAAAGGTCTCTTTAATTTTCCTGTAGGCAGTATCTATCTTACTCCTAGTGAGATAAGCCTCTACATCCTTACATTTGTCCTCTAGCCATGCCTGCTTAGCCATTTAGCACTTCCTGTCGCTCTCATTTTTGAGATGTATGTATTCCCTTTTGCCTGCTTCATTTACTGCGTTTTTATATTTTCTCCTCTCATCAATTAAATTCAATATGTCTTCTGTTACCGAAGGATTTCTACTAGCCCTCATCTTTTTAGCTACTTGATCCTCTGCTGCCTTCATCCCTCAGAACTACCCATTCTTCTTCTACTGTATTTCTTCCCCCCATTCTTGTCAATTGCTCCCTTATGCTCTCCCTGAAACTCTGTACAACCTCTGGTTTAGTCAGTTTATCCAGGTCCCATATCCTTAGATTCCCACATTTTTGCAGTTTCTTCAGTTTTAATCTGCAGTTCATAACCAATAGATTGTGGTCAGAGTCCACATCTGCCCCTGGAAATGTCTTACAGTTTAAAACCTGGTTCCTAAATCTCTGCCTTACCATTATATAATCTACCTGATACCTTCTAGTATATCCAGGATATACAACCTTCTTTCATGATTCTTAAACCAAGCGTTAGCTATGATTAAGTTATGCTGTGTGCAAAATTCGACCAGATGGCTTCCTCTTTCATTTCTGTCCCCCAATCCATATTCACCCACTACGTTTCCTTCTCTACCTCTTCCTACTCTTGAATTCCAGTCACCCATGACTATTAAATTTTCATCTCCCTTTACTACCTGAATAATTTCTTTTATCTCATCATACATTTCATCAATTTCTTCATCGTCTGCAGAGCTAGTTGGCATATAAACTTGTACTACTGCAGTAGGCATGGGCTTCGTGTCTATCTTGGCCACAATAATGCAAGATGATAGACAGTCAAAACCCTGGCAAAGTGCATAATTGAGTTGTTCCTGTTGAGGATGATATTAGTTGATGAGGGTGGTTCTTCTTTTCAGCTGGTTTCTTGCAGGTGTGTGCCAATACAGTTCAGGAAATCTGTTTGTGGGCTAGGTTTTTTGGATATTGCCTGTCTTTGTGAGATCTTCAACATACAGGCAAGGAAATTCTCATTACTGAAATTATGCTGTCCACCAATGCTCAGGCTCCATGGGAGTGACTGGTCAGCGTGGAAGGGATCAAAGCTGTCAAAATGCAGGTACTGTTGATGGTTCGTGGGCTTGATATCTACAGAGGTACGGATGGAACTATCAGCGAGGTGGGAGTTAACATCCAGGATGGTGGAACATTATTCTGAGAAAGACCAGGTGTAGTGAATGGGAGAGAAGGTGTTGAGTTTGTAGATGAATGAGGATAGGGCATCTTGGTCCTGGCTCCAGATGATGAAGATATCATCAGTGAACCTAAACCAACAAGTGGTTTTGGGTTTTCAGAGTGTATGGAGGTATCCTCTAGATGACTCATAAACAGATTGGAATGGAAGTTTTCAAATGCCCATGGCCAAGCTGTGGATTTGTTAATGAATCTTCCCTTCATAACAGAAGTAGTATTTGAAGATGTAACTGGTTAGCTGTGTGAGGAGTGAGATAGTAAGTTTGAATTTGGAAGAATGTTGGTGGAGACTGTGTTCAATAGCAGCAAGTCCATGGACATGGAAGATATTGGTGTGTAGGAAGGTGGCATCAACAGTGATGAAAAGAGATCCAGGTGGGGATGGTTGAGAGTCAGTAAAGGAACTAGGTTATAATTTTAACAAGAGATGCTAGATGATGAGTAATTGGAGGTGTATGTTGACAAGAGTGGAGATCCTTTCAGAGTGTGAGTGTGAGTGTGAGTGTGTGTGTGAGTGTGAGTGTGTGTGTGTGTGTGTGTGTGTGTAGGTTGCTTTCTACAAGCACAAATGCACAAATGTTAAAGTGTACTCGAAAGTTAGTCTCATAGCAGCTACTCATCACCCAGAATCTATCACTCACTTGATCAAACACCACATGATATTAGAAGCAGTTCTGCCTTTTTCCAAAACAAACATCATAGTGTCCAGCATTGCTCCATTAAGTGCACCACTCTGAAAAGTGCTCTCCCTTCTTCCAGAACAAACATAATAGCGTCCAGTATTGCTCCTTTGAGTGCACCACTCTGAACTGAAAAGTCTCTCTCTCTCTCTCTCTCTCTCTCTCTCTCTCTCTCTCTCTCTCTCTCTCTCTCTCCCTCCCCACTTGACTCCAGTGGTGCTCTGCCACTGTTTGCTTTTCCATCAGCTAAAGCCTAACCCTATCAAAATACTTTATTCAAGTCTACAGACATGATGTAACCCAACTTGACCATTTCCTGGAGTAAACTAATATATTACAATATTTAAATAATAAATGTAAACATTCGATCACACTCAGACTATGCAGAATAAATGTAAATAAAGGTTTGCTCATAAATAAATAAGCCAGTATTCTTGTGCAAGTGTACTCATGTAAAATGACAACAGATTGTCATTGAACATTGTTTAAGCAATTATTTAGGCCTGCTTGACAGAAGCGTCTTTTGGCCCTGTTTTCAAGGACTGTATTAGTTAATACATGTGAGCACCCAATTCTTAAATTATCATGATTTTATATTAGCAATTATAATTGATAGTTAAATAAATATCTAGCAAAAATAGTAACATATTCATTAAAGAAATACACAAGCATGACACAATATGAGGTAGTCATGCCTCATTCATTTGGTGTGTTACTGTAGAGAATGCTATGTTATAACAGACATTGCATAATGAAAGGATATAAAAAACATAATAAATCAAGAAGTAAAATCGATACAAATACACAGCTTTTGGGGATGATGGCTATAGTGTAATGCTGTTGTGTGGGATGTTGTTTGTTTGAAATCACATGAAGCATTTAAAAGTTGTTAATTCAGAGGCTCATTATGAAAATGTTTAGTCAATGTAAAAACTTAACTTCTGTAGTTTTACAGATATTGAAAATGTTATATCATTGGATATATCTCATTTTTCTGAGATTGCAGATTTTTTCAGATTTGCCTTTTTATCTGACTCCGATTTACAGTCAACTTTCAAAGAGCTGTAAGAAGCCATCTTTCAGATTGTCTGAAAGTCCATAGTCAGTCCTCTTAAATGAGTGACCACTGTCAAGATTCCCCAAAACTGGGTTTTACTAAATTTCTGTTACTCACACAATGTCTCTGCACCTGGGGCCACCTGGAGTTAGCCATGCCACCCCACATCCTCGGCCCAAGGGCCTGCTACCATTCAAGCGTAGAAACAATTCACCTTGCCTCATAGCAGTTCTAGGCAGGAGAATCGCTCACCTACATATGTGTAACATTACAATATACTTTAGTGTTTGTGGAAGTATAGTCATTGAGTGACTGTAGAAGAACTGAAGATGACTTGGGCAGAATTTCTATTTGATTTAATGAATAGCGTCTTGCATTAAATTTAGAAAAATGTAGCTTGATGGAAGTGTATAGGAAAAACAATCCTGTAATGTTTGCATGGAGTATTAGAGGTGTGCTGCTTGACACAGTCATGTTGTAGCTAGGCATAACACTGCAAAGCTAAATGAAATGTAATGAGCATGTAAGGACAGTTGTAGAGAAGGCAAATAGTTTACTTTATTTTATTGGGAGAGTTTTAGAAAAGACTAGCCAATCTGCCAAGGAGACTGCTTGTGGAACATTTGTGTAACCCATTCCTGAGAACAGCTCAAGTGCCTGGGGTTTCCACCATGTAGGATTAGAGGAGGACATCGAAGCAATACAGAACCATGCTGCTAGATTTATTACAAGTATCTTTGATCAACATGGAAGAGTTATGGAGATGCTTTGTGAATTCAGATAGGATTCCCTGGAAGAAAGACAATGTTCTTTTCACAAAACCCTGCTGAGAGAATTTAGAGAACAAGCATTTGCAGCTGACTGCAGAACAGTTCTACTGCCACTAACATATATTTTGCCTATGGATTGGGAAGACAAGATAATAGAAATTAGGGCTTTTATAAGGGCACGTAGATCATTGTTTTTCCCTTCCTCCATTTGCAAAAGGAGTAGGAAAGGAAGTGACTAATGATGGTGCATGGTTCCAGGCACCAAGGACTATTTATAGGATTTGATTAGCAATTTGAGGTTGTGTTGGACCACTTGGGAAGGATCATTATGGCAGAGCTATCCCCCACTCCCCAACACACACACACACACACACACACACACACACACACACACACACACACACACATCACATCAGCTTCTCTGAACTATGTAGATAGAGTTATCCATAAAAATCATTCTTTGTTCCCATAATTCTCCTGGCATCAATATCCACTAACCCACTGCATCCATACCCTGTACCCTACAGTCTCTCCTTCCTCTGTCCTGTCAGTTCTTCCCAGACCCCTCCCCCCTCCTCCACAGAAGTGTCATTGTGTGCCATATGAGTGCCCATGTGTCCCATTTCTATCCCATGTGACTGTGGCCCCTCTCTCCTGCATTCCTACCTCGCACACCTGCTATCCCCCTGTTAATCACCCTTCCCCAATCCTTCCTGTTGTCCTTTCCCCCTCAAACCACCCTACTCAGTACCATCTCTCAGCCAAATGTACTTACTGAACTGCAGTCCCAGTGTGTTGAAGGGGGAGGGAGGGGAGTTCTCAATCTTTTTGTGTCATTGTCGGCAACTTAACACTTCTACTATTTGGTGAGCTATATTTGTCCCATTTATTCCTGAACTACTTATATTCTTCCAGTACTTTCCTTGTCGCATTTATGATTTTTCAAAAAATAACACAAAGTATGATTGTTTGCCCAATTCTTTGAATAAAAACAAGTATATTATTAATATGTATAATGATTTAAGCAGAAAGAACTCGTCTGCAAGAACAATTGATGGTATTTTGAAGATGGTCATTACCACCAGTAACCCTCGAAAATGAACTGAAGGATGTCCACATATCTCTCCTATTCTATTGGTCTGATTAACCATGACCTATAGATAAAAACTACTGAAAAACTGAAACAGTATTCTTCACCTACTGCTTAATTAAATGCAAATTGTATGTATGTGGAGGGCAGGGGAGAGGGCTTATTTGGAAATTCAGTCATGTCTACACAGACATCTAAACATGTTTTAAGACAAGTAAAAGCATATTAATGTTAATTTTCAGTATTAAATATTACAGTCCATAACTGTGAAATCAGAAGTAGACACTATTCTTAGGAAAGTATTATAGGATAGGTATCATTTGTGTGTGTGTGTGTGTGTGTGTGTGTGTGTGTGTGTGTGTGTTAACCATAACTGTGAAATCAGAAGTAGACACTATTCTTAGGAAAGTATTATATGATAGGTATCATGTGTGTGTGTGTGTGTGTGTGTGTGTGTGTGTGTGTGTGTGTGTGTGTGTGTGTGTTAACCACTATGTCACCCTTACACAGTGGCTTTGCACAGCTGCACAGACTACCCTAGCAACCCTCTATCCTCACTCCAAATCCCCATTCCCACCTCAGCCCATTTTGGAATTTGTATTGAGGAGACAGGCACACTAGAGTATTCCATGCCATTGTTCAAAGTCACTGAGCCAGGGTGTCATAGAGGTTAGTGTATCTGCATAAAAAGCAGGAGACCTGGATTTGAATCCTGGCCTTGGTACCAATTTTCATTTATTGCATCAGTCTGTATATATACATCATATATGTCTGAGACCTGGGAAGGCCTCTGAAACCACATGTTTTCATTTAATTAAAAGCACCTGTATCTAGGTTTCAGGCAGGGCCGCCCATGTCATTTGATGATGAGGTGCTATTCCAGTACAATTTGAGAACCTCTGCAATGCTGTTAGAGTTTAGGGCTTGGGCATGAATGAGAATTTGGACTGAGAAGAGAGACATGGTAGTATAGTCCATGCAGTAGTGGAAAGTCCCTGAGCCAGGATAGTGTAGAGGTTAGTGCATTTGCCTAGTGAGCACAAGATCTGGGTTCAAATCCTAGCCTTGGTACAAATTTTCTTACGTTGCTCCAGTCTGCATGGATATTGTGTTTACAATCATACATATTGTGTGATAAACTAACAATGTGATGGATAGTATATTTTCAGGTTTCTAGTCAAGTTGTCAATTCCATTTTGCTCATAATGTGCTGTCAACTATCTCCAGGTGCTCTGAGCACTGTTATTATGTGTGCTTTCAACCTGTACTTGATTACTGATGTTGTGATCCCATTTATAGGTGAATTTGTCTTCCATCACATTTTTTGGCTCTGACAATGAGTATTGATTGGAATGTCCTAGTAAACTGAATGCTGGATTCCCAGCCTTGCTTAAATTGAAGCATCTGTCTCTGTTTACAAGATTTTATTAAATTCTTGGTTTCACAAGATCCTTAATTATTCTGGTGCAAAGACAGATCCTGCACCACATTACAGTCAGTGGTACCACATGTTAGGTTTTCTTCCTGTTCCAGTTGTGTATGGAGTGTAGGAAGAATGACTGCTTACATGACTTTGTGCATGCTGTAATTAGTCTAATTTTGTCTTCATGGACCATATGGATGCAATATGTTGGGAGCTAAAGAATGAATGAGAGTCCAATGTTTTAACCACTGCACCATCCTACTTGGTCATATTCTCATGGAGTATAGTATACATTAAGGTCTTTTAGAGAGCTATGTCATTTTTAATGTAACAAAGTAGACCTTTTTATCTTCGTTGGTGGCAATGAAATACATTGGATGATTGGATGCCATATTTGCAAAGCAGTCTTCTGATTCCCCTGGAGATGGGGCCAGCAGGTGAAGATAAGCAACCCTTGGTTTTTCTTTCTCCTTCTTAATCCTAATCTGTTCTGTAGGTGGTGTTCGTTTTTACTACATAACACAGCAGCTTCATCAATCTGAGAAGTCTTTATTTTTAAGCGCTACTTCTAGGTATCAAATTTTCTTAGTGATCCCATGCTTTTATGATGAGCTCTATGGATCTTTGTACTCAGCATATCATCTGTTTGTGATTATGATGATGAAAAGCATGGTATGTATTTGGATTTTCTGTATACAGTGACCAACGAATTTGTCTCTGTTATAGGTGTCAGACCCTTGTTTAGAAACTCTTTCATATACGAGGGTAATTCAATTATTATCCACCAAGTAGTTATAAAATTTTATTGTAATCAAATAGGAAACTTATAAGAACATCATATTTCAACACAGTCTTCTTGCGTTTCAATGCACTTGGACCATCATTGTACAAGCTTCGTGATGCCCTCATAAAAGAGGGTTCTCGGTTGAGCTGCAAACCAGAAATGCACTGCTTCTTTCACTGCTTCATCCGGGACAAATTGATGGCCCCTTAATGCCTGTTTGAGTGGGCTAAACAAGATAGTCAGAAGGGTCAAGATCAGGACTATATGGGGGATGATCCAGTACTTCAAATATGAGTTTCTGGGATGTTTTAGCAGTGTGGGCAGCAGTACGCGGACGGGCATCATCATACAACAACACAACACCTTTTGAGAGCAATCCTCGGCGTTTGCTTCAAATTGCAGACTTTAACCTGGCAGTAAGCATCTCACTGTAACATACACTGTATATTGTTATGCCCCTTTCACCATAAAGTTCCATTATTGGACCCTGTGCATCCCAAAAAACCGTAAGCATCAGTTTTCCTGTGGACGGTTGGGTCTTGAACTTTTTCTTGCAAGTTGAATTTGGATGTTTCCATAGCGTACTCTGCCGTTTCTTCTCCGGTTCTTAATGATGGATCCATGTTTTGCCACCAGTAATGATCCTATCTAAGAAGTTGTCCTTCATTACCATAGTGATCCAAATGTTCTTTGCAGATGTCCAAGTGCATTTGTTTATGCAGCTGTGTGTGTTGTTTTGGGACCAATCTTGCTCAAACTTTATGAAACCCATGTCTGTTGTGGATGATTTCATAGGCAGAACCATGACTAATTTGCAGATGATGTGCCACTTTGTCAATAGTTAATCGTCTGTCTAAGAGAATCATTTCATGTGAATGCTCAATGGTTTCTTCATTTGTGGCGGTAAATGGTCATCCAGCTCCTTCATCATGCGTAACACTTGAGTGACCTTTTTGGAATTTTTCAATTCATTCCTAGGCACTCCATTGTGGCAAAACACTGTTCCCATACTGTACCGAAAGTTTTCAATGAATTTCGGCCCCTGATACACCTTCCGACCAAAAAAAAAGGCTCACTGAATGTTGCTCTACTTTGGTGCAAATAGACAGCAGAACAGCTATGATTAACAGCATGACAGTGATAATGAAATTAACTTAGCAGCTTGAAAATTACAAAGATATAACAACAAATAAACAAAGTATGCATCATCTACATAAAATGACAGTACTACCAAAATAAACAAAAACATAACTAAATTGCAGATAATAGTTGACTTACCCTCGTATTTTATGCCAGGAGAGCAAGAATTTAGATGTTCAGAAGCTTGGCATCTGACATTCTGTGTGTTGAGATTTCACTGGTCACCTCAGCTGTTAGAGACAAAAACACTGGAAAGCTGTACCTTTCATGGAAAAGCAGCATGGGTGAGAGGAAACAAATGCACATGAAATGGTGCAGCATCTGCTAGAAGTTGAACTTAACTGTAAACTGGAAAATGATTCCACCAACACCTCATAGCCTCATTGGGGTCCAGAGAGCAATCACACATATGACAGCTGCTCAGAGTGCATGAAGAAGATCACTATTTCAGTTATTAAAATATATTTCCAAATTAGTTACTGATTTTTTTGGTTCATGGAGTACATCATCATGTAGAACTTTTTAAAATAAATTTCCACCATTTTACTATAAATTAGTATCAATTTATTTCACACAATCATGATTTCATCTTTATAGCAATTCTCAAGAGCAAGTTGATCTATGGGCATGATGAGACCAGGCCACAGCAATTTATTGGCTGTGAGATATGCATTACAATTTTTAATGTTTTATTCATTGTGTGCATTGCCAGCCCTATTGCGTATCTTACATATGTACTCATCCTCAGGAATCCAGTGTTCATTTGCTGGATACGGGCTTGGCAAACCTCGGGTTCCTGAGATGGGGGCAAGTAAGTGCCACCAGTCTTCTGTCACTGTAAGCTCTGAGCATGCTTCAGCTATCATTGTAATGCATGGCAATAGAACGCTGTGTGTCACATGGAATGAGGATCTTCGCTTGACTGCCTGTATCACAGGGGTGGTAAAAACCTATATTTACATAAACCCCCATTCTCAAGGTGTGCTGTACACCAATGAGTTGCTGAGGGGCACAGTCATTAATGGGCAACCTGTGGGGTACCTGCTGCATATAAGTTGTATAAGGTTTACCTAGGCACACGAGGCTCTGTCTAGGTGGACTTTTTATTTCCATAGCTGCTCATTGGATTGAGATGGAACATTCAAAATTCTCTCGTTCTCCTGCCAGCAGAATAGGTCTGTCTCTGGTATCTACTAACTTTCTGGTCTAACAGGATGGTTCATGTAGCCAGCACTCCAGACTCAGGAATATTCAGAATTCTAGTATCTGTAGAAGCAGAATACATGTTGCTTGTCAAAATGTGTTTTTGATTGTTTACACGGAAAGAGGAAAGCTTTAAAAAAGTACCACCTTCTTACATTCAAAAGGATTTAGAGGGCATTGCAGGTATGTTAAAATCTGTTAAGCATTTGAAAAATTGGACACCGTTGCTCAAATCCTCAAGTGCCCACCAAGCTACAAACATGCATAAAGCCAAATGCCTTGGAGAATATACCACTGAACCTGACCTCCAAACCATGTTGAACTACAGCAAAGATATTGTTATCTGCAGGGAGTTGGACAGCTCCAAAGAATACATGAAAGTTGAGGGGCCCCAAGAAGGCACTATAGATGTAAAGAATGTCATGGAAAGGGTGGAAGGTTATCTGATCAAATCTGATGCATTCATCTTCACTTTTAACTGTATAAAACTCCCAGATCACATCAACCGTAAAAGTGCAGCTCTATGTCCCCAGCCCAATGCACTGTTTTAAATGCCAGCACTTTGGGCACACCACTCTAGGAAGTAAGGGAGAAACCACTTGTGGCAAATGTGGTAAGATGCCCACAAAGCAGTCAGATGTTCATCTACTCTGAAGTGCGTCAACTGCTCTGGGCATCTCCCTGTCTGGAGTAGGGACTGCAGTGTCTTCCTCAAAGAAAGGACGATACAGGAGATGTTGTTGTTGTTGTGGTCTTCAATCCTGAGACTGGTTTGGTGCAGCTCTCCATGCTACTCTATCCTGTGCAAGCTTCTTCATTCCCAGTACTTACTGCAACCTACACCCTTCTGAATCTGCTTAGGGTATTCATCTCTTGGTCTCCCTCTACGATTTTTACCCTACGCTGCCCTCCAGTGCTAACGTTGTGATTCGTTGATGCCTCAGAACATGTCCTACCAATCGGTCCCTTCTTCTTGTCAAGTTGTGCCACAAACACTTCTTCTCGACAATTCTATTCAATACCTCCTCATTAGTTAAGTGATCTACCCATCTAATCTTCAGCATTCTTCTGTAGCACCACATTTCGAAAGCTTCTATTCTCTTCTTGTCCAAACTATTTATCGTCCATGTTTCACTTCCATCCATGGCTACACTCCATACAAATACTTTCAGAAACGACTTCCTGACACTTAAATCTATACTCGATGTTAACAAATTTCTCTTCTTCAGAAACGCTTTCCTTGCCATTGCCAGCCTAAATTATATCCTCTCTACTTCGACCATCATCAGTTATTTTGCTCCCCGAATAGCAAACATCCTTTACTACTTTAAGTGTCTCATTTCCCAATCTAATTCCCTCAGCATTACCTGACTTAATTTGACTACATTCCATTATCGTTGTTTTGCTTTTGTTGATGTTCATCTTATATCCTCCTTTCAAGACACTGTTGATTCCGTTCAACTGCTCTTCCAAGTCCTTGGCTGTCTCTGACAGAATTACAATGTCATCGGCGAACCTTAAAGTTTTTATTTCTTCTCCATGGATTTTAATCCCTACTCTGAATTTTTCTTTTGTTTCTTTTACTGCTTGCTCAGTATACAGATTGAACAACATTGGGGAGAGGCTACAACCCTGTCTCACTCCCTTCCCAACCACTGCTTCCCTTTCATATCCCTCGTCTCTTATAACTGCCATCTGGTTTCTGTACAAAGTGTAAACAGCCTTTCGCTCCCTGTATTTTACACCTGCCACCTTCAGAATTTGAAAGAGAGTATTCCAGTCAACATTCTCAAAAGCTTTCTCTAAGTCTACAAATGCTAGAAATGTAGGTTTGCCTTGTCTTAGTCTAGCTTCTAAAATAAGTTGTAGGGGCAGTATTGCCTCACGTGTTCCCATATTCCTACAGAATCCAAACTGATCTTCCCCGAGGTCGACTTCTACCAGTTTTTCCATTCGTCTGTAAAGAATTAGTATTTTTCAGTTGTGACTTATTAACTGATAGTTTGGTAATTTTCACATCTGTCAACACCTGCTTTCTTTGGGATTGGAATTATTATATTCTTCTTGAAGTCTGATGCTATTTTGCCTGTCTCATACATGTTGCTCACCAGATGGTAGAGTTTTGTCAGGACTGGCTTTCCTAAGGCTGTCAGTAGTTCTAACGGAATGTTGTCTACTGCTGGGGCCTTGTTTCAACTTAGGTCTCTCAGTGCTCTATCAAACTCTTCACACAGTATCATATCTCCCATTTCATCTTCATCTACATCCTTTTCCATTTCCACAATATTGTCCTCAAGTACATCACCCTTGTATAGACCATCTATATACTCCTTCCACCTTTCTGCTTTCCCTTCTTTGCTTAGAACTGGGTTTCCATCTGAGCTCTTGATATTCATACAAGTGGTCCTCTTTTCTCCAAAGGTCTCTTTAATTTTCCTGTAGGCAGTATCTATCTTACCTTTAGTGAGATAAGCCTCTACATCCTTACATTTGTCCTCTAGCCATGCCTGCTTAGCCGTTTAGCACTTCCTGTCGATCTCATTTTTGAGGTGTTTGTATTCTTTTTGCCTGCTTCATTTACTGCATTTTTACATTTTCTCCTTTCGTCCTTTAAATTCAATATTTCTTTTGTCACCCAAGGATTTTTACTAGCCCTCGTCTTTTTAGCTACTTGATCCTCTGCTGCCTTCACTGCTTCATCCCTCAAAGCTACCCATTCTTCTTCTACTGTATTTCTTTCCCCCATTCTTGTCAATTGTTCCCTTATGCTCTCTCTGAAACTCTGTACAACCTCTGGTTTAGTCAGTTTATCCAGGTCCCATCTCCTTAGATTCCCACCGTTTTGCAGTTTCTTCAGTTTTAATCTGCAGTTCATAAACAATAGATTGTGGTCAGAGTCCACATCTGCCCCTGGAAATGTCTTTCAATTTAAAACCTGGTTCCTAAATCTCTGTCTTACCATTATATAATCTATCTGAAACCGGTCAGTATCTCCAGGCTTCTTCCATGTATACAACCTTCTTTTATGATTCTTGAACCAAGTGTTAGCTATGATTAAGTTGTGTTCTGTGCAATATTCCACCGGGCGGCTTCCTCTTTCATTTCTTAACCCCAAACCACATTCACCTACTACTTTTCCTTCTCTTCCTTTTCCTACTATCGAATTCCAGTCACCCATGACTATTAAATTTTCGTATCCTTTCACTACCTGAATAATTTCTTTTATCTCATCATACATTTATACATTTCTTCAATTTCTTTGCTATCTGCAGAGCTAGTAGGCATATAGACTTGTACTACTGTCGTAGGCATGGGCTTTGTGTCTATCTTGGCCACAACAATGTGTTCGCTGTGCTGTTTGTAGTAGCTTACCCGCATTCCTATTGCTTTATTCATTATTAAACCTACTCCTGCATTACCACTATTTGATTTTGTATTTATAACCCTGTATTCACCTGACCAAAAGTCTTCTTCCTCCTACCACCAAACTTCACTAATTTCCACTATATCCAACTTTAACCTATCCAATTCCCTTTTTAAATTTTCTAACCTACCTGCCCGATTAAGGGATCTGACATTCCACGCTCTGATCCGTAGAATGCCAGTTTTCTTTCTCCTGATAATGACGTTCTCCTGAGTAGTCCCTGTCCAGAGATTCGAATGGGAGACTATTTTACCTCCGGAATATTTTATCCAAGAGGACGCTATCATCATTTAATCATACAGCAAAGCTGCATGCCCCCGGGAAAAATTACGGCCATAGTTTCCCCTTGCTTTCAGCCGTTCACAGTACCAGCACAGCAAGGCCATTTTGGTTAGTGTTACAAGGCCAGATCAGTCAATCATCCAGACTGTTGCCCCTGCAACTACTGAATAGGCTGCTGCCCCTCTTCAAGAACCATATTTTTGTCTGGCCTCTCAACAGATACCCCTCCACTGTGGTTGCACCTACGGTATGGCTATCTGTATTGCTGAGGCACGCAAGCCTCCCCACCAACGGCAAGGTCTATGGTTCATGGGGGAGATACAGGAGATAAAAAATGTGGGAGGATGCATCACCCTTTTTGGCCTCACCATATGGGATGCATTTTATTGTTTTTATACAGGAGATAAAACAATAAAATGCATCCCATATGGTGAGGCCAAAAAGGGTGATGCATCCTCCCACATTTGCTGCCTCCTTTGCTTTGTTTGTTAAACAGCCGTTTGAGAAAACTGATGTTGTTACACAAACAGAGATTGCTACTGTCAGCTTACTATCTGCATTTGTCAATGAGCTTGTGCTGCTGCAGTTACTTTGAAGTCCATACTTTCTGCAAGAATGTCAGACAAGGCCTTCATAGCTGATGCTGCAGTGCTCACTACTTATCTGAAGGTTCAGTCTGGGTCACCGTCCACTCCTGGCTCTGAATCCTCCCCAGGCAAAAAAATCAAAGCAAAGGCAAAGTATCAGCTGCCGATGGGAGACAGGAAGCAAGCAATCTGACAATATCAAATTCACTTTTTCTGACATCTCGCATCATTCATCTACACAGATGATGGACCTTGATGTCAGCCTAGGGCACTCATCTTGCCCCAACACCTAGTCTCCACTGACTTTGAGCTCTCCTCCCCTGTAGAAAGACAGGGTGAAAATGCAACCACTCTAACAAATGACTCCCATACTATACTGGAACATTAAGGGGTTCGGGATACATGTGGAGGAACTGAACCTCCTAGCACAGAATGACCTCCTGTGGTTGCATTTGCAGGAAATGCATTTTAAAGCATACGATGCCATTATACCATGGGGCTATACCCTTAATAACAAGGCTGACACAACTGGGGAAAAGACCGAGGGAGGAGTTGTTGTGTTTGTCAATAACACACACCACTCCGCTGCTCTCTCCTTGGTTACTGACCCACACGCGGTTGCAGTTGAAGTTCTTGTGTGTTGGAGGAGCACTGTTTGCTGCTGTATTAACTTCCACAAGATACAACTGACTCTGAGGCTCTAACAGATCTTATAGAACAACTCCCCCAAACATTTGTCCTACTGGGAGACTTCAATGCCCATCATATATTGTGGGGCTTGATCCCTACTTGCCCTTAGTGAAGGATTTTGGAGAGCCTCATGATGTTTTACGAGCTGTGCATCCTTAGCAACGGCACTCCCACTCATTTCTGTCTGCTACTGGGTCATTCTCAACCATCAACCCCTCTTTCTGCTCTCCATTCCTCTTGGCCTCTGTTCAGTGGGAAGTGATAATTGATTATCTTCATTCCAGTGATCACTTACCACTCTGCATTCAATTACTGAATGGTGTTCTACCTGAAAGAACACAGCCATGATGGATAATCAGCAGAGCTGACTGGATGCTGTTCAGCCTCTTGGCTATGTTTGAATGCCATGACAGTATCCAGGAGTGGGTGGACCACATCACATGAGTGATCCACCATGCCACTGACTGCTCCATATGAAAGTCCTCAGTCATCTTAGGAAGCAACTTGTTCCTTGATGGACTGCTGGGTGCTGTTAAGTAATCTGGGTTAGGCATGCATCCCTGCTGTGTTTTAAGTGCCACACAGTGGTGAAAAAACTCACAGCCCTTTGATTAACAAGGGCCAAGGCTCAGTGTATCACCAGTGAGAGCGAAAAAAGATTATTGGAAGTGTTTCTGGACTCCATCAGCTGTTCCACTTGTGCTACACCATTATGGGAAGCCTTCATGAGGATTTTGGGTAAAAGAAGTAGGCTACCTTTAGCAGCATTGTTGAAACAGGGGTGTGTCTCCAAACATTGCCCAGAGACATAACTCAGATAATGGAAGAGCATTTTGCAGTGGTTTCTGCCAATTCCAGCCAGGATCTGGCTTTCATCCACTACTACGTGACTGTAGGGAGAGGCATGTTGGACTCAAGTTCCAACAGTTCCGAATCTTGCAAGTGCCCATACTCCATCGGGTAGCTGGATTTGGCACTGTCTGATGCTCGTGATGTGGCACGCGACCATGACTAAATCCAGTATAGCAGCTGCAGCACTTACAAACAGTGTCCAAGGAGATCCTCTTGTGATGTTTTAATTCGATATTGCTGACAGGCTAATTCCCCAACTCACGATGGGAAACAATTTTTATCCTTCATCTCAAACCTGGAAAGGACCAAATGTGTCCCACTAGCTATCAGAGCACACTCTTCTCAGTCAGCTACACCAGAGGGTCTTTCATTGACATCCCTCCATCTTCATTTGGTCCATTCTGTTAAGATGGCTTTTTTAGGTAAAGAACCAATGATGTGCTGTCAGATAGTTTTGTGCACGAAAATGGTATTCCACAGAGCAATGTTTTACTTGTTACTCTCTTTGGCATAGCCATTAGTGCTTCTTATTTATGGATGATTTCTCTCTTCTTCCAATACCAAAACTGTGAGTCATCAACTGCAACTTACAGTAAAGAGTTTGGGGGAGTGAGCTACAAGGGCTGGTTTTACATTTTGTGTTCATTTTAATCATTGTTGTCATATTTTTAATTTGCCCAAATTGTAAACATGACACACCGTTCTCCCTTTTAAAGACTCTGTGAGGTTTCTGTATTTAATTTTTTAATCCAAATGGTCATTGTCACCACACCTAAAGGACCTAAAGACAAGGACCCAGAAGACACTGAACTTATTGAAGTGTCTGGAACGCAGAGGGCATGTCTGCTAAGGTTTATAGGGCCAATCTATGATCATGTTTGGACTATGGATGTATAGCATATGGTTCAGTGAGGTCTTCTTACCTGAAGATAACTATCGCTGAACAACATGAGGGCATCAGGCTGGCTATCGGTGCTTATAGGACCAGCCCCATATTCAGCCTCTGTGCTCAACTGGTGAACTGCCATATACCATCTGACAGAAACTCCTTGTGGTGCATCAGTGTGTGCATTCCTCGCTACTCCCAATTCAGCAGCATACCATACTGTTGCTCGGCCAACTATGGAACACCTCTTTACAAGTTGCCCATGGGGGGCAAGTTCTTAAAGGATTTGTGTGAAGTGAGTGTTGGAGAACCTTGGTGTGAGACATATGTAGGTCCAAATCCAGGATTATAATCGACTGCCATCTTGGTTATTATCGAGGCCCAGAATAGTTATAGACTTGGTGCAGTATAGGAGAAGCTACATTCCTGCTTCTTTTTCATACAATATTTTCTGGCATTTTAAATTAGCACTGCAACTATGCAGCTGTATAAAAGGATGGATCTAAACAAGGAAATTCTGTTGGTTGTTTTCCTGGACCATGTTCTCAAGATTTGGTTGTCTCCAGAGTTCACTATATTTGATGCTGAATTATCCGCGACACTGAGGGCACTGGAGTAAATGAGATGTGCCATGCCTGCCAAATTCCTCATCTGTTCTGACTCCCTCAGTGCCCTTCAGTCTCCGCAAGATGGTAATGTAGTCCAGGATATCCAGGACACCCTTCTCTACTCACAAAGACTATCAATGACATGTCTTTATGCTGGGTGCTAGGGCATATGGGTATTGTTGGGAGTGAAAGGATGGATGTAGCAGCCAAGGTGGCATGTCATGATCCTCAGTTGCTTCATTCAATGATGACATGTCATTTAGGCAGGTCAGAAATTTTGTGACATTTCAGCTTGCACTTGAAAATGGCTATAAAGCTGAAATCATGATTGTGTGAAATAAATGAAGCATAATTTATGGTCAAATGGCAGAAATTTCTTTCAAAAAGTTTACGGAGTAATTTGGTAGAAACCCAAATACATACCACAAATGAATAACTCTGAGAAAATCTCAGAATATAATAATGTGAAACTTAAAAGGGAGCAAATGAAAGTAATGAATAAGGTAATTATACAGTGTAATTTTTTTCATCATGTACAATCTCTAGAGATTGATTGATCAGAGGATATGGAACAAAAATGTCTAATGAACTTTTGTCCAGAAATGCTACAGACCATTTGTTCAATCATACTTCGTTACAGAGATTGCAGTCTAATACGCACTGTACCATGCAGCCAGTTACAGTATACCTGGTTCCTCCTGGAAGGTGGTACTGCTCCTCACATGTCATGCCCTAGTGCACTCTCATGCCATAAACACTGGTAATGTTGTGTCCAGTTCACTTCTCTTACCGACCTACCTCATAGTAGATGTGATGCAGTGTTGTACACAACAGTTCTCTATTCGAATTAGGAGCTTGTCGCTATGGTGGTGACTTACAGAAAGGCAAATGGCAGTGAGCAGTGGGCAACAAGGGTGTATCAAGAGACCTATCCCCACTGACATTAACCACAGCATTCAATGTTTGCAACAGTGTTTCACTGTTTGTCTGAGACAGGGTCATTTCAGGATACAGGAAATCATGAAGGACATACCATAAATGTTTGGACATCAGACTTTGAGGACAGTACCAGGCAGTTAACCTGCGTGCGAAATGGCCATGTGGAACATTCTCCATGACAGTTGTTGCTACCCTTATCACCTACAACTTTTGCAAGGTTTACTAGTGACAGACTTTCCATATCAGGAGCAGCTTTGTCACTGCTTTTTTCATCAGGCGACTATGATCCCAGGATTTGTGTCATCCATCTGTTCACAGATGAGGTCACCTTTACACAGAGTGGCATATTCAATTTTCATAAGAGTCATCTGTGGGGTAGTTTGCAGAACCCCCACTGTACGGTGACAGCAAATCGTCAGCATCGGTGCAGCTGGAATGAGTGGGCTGGAATTATTGGCAGTCATATTTTGAGATAAGTCTTCCACCCGCATCACAAAACAGGCTGGGAACTATCAGTGTTTTTTGTGGGTGACTTCACCTCCACTGCTACAAGAAGTGCCAATAATGATTCAAAGGTTATGTGGCTGCTACATGCTGGTGCTCCAGCCCACTTCATCATTAATGTCCAGATGCATCTCGATCATGTCTTCCGTTGTCAATCGATCAGACAATGGGGTTCTATTGCGTGACCTGCTTATTCACCGGATCTCAACTTGTGCGATTTCTGGTTAGGGGGCCATCTCAAAAGTGTCTTTTATGCAGAGCCCATTCCAGATCTGGAGACACTGGAGCAGCATATTCGTACTGCCTTCAACACTGTTTGGATGCAACCTGGCCGATGTGAACATGTGAGACAGAACATGCTGCGGCACATATACACGTGTGTTAAGGCACACAGAAACCATGTATTTCTGGACATAAGTTCATTAGATCGTTTTTGTTTATATCCTCATACTGATCGATCCCTAGAATTTGTAAATGTTGGAAAAAATCATTCTGTATACAAAGTCTAACCAAATAAGTAATTTACCAAAAGTAAGCTAATTTACATGACATTCTTAAATGAAAATATTCATCTTCCACAATCAGAATAGCTACACTTTTTTTTATATGTGAACAAGTTTTGTGGATCACCCATTGGCAAAGGATCTGTATTGTGACAGTCATTGCTGCACAACTCCTGTTAGTGTAACTGTATACTAATGAGATGAATTAGACACACACATACATCACACAGGCATAAACATTTCTTGATTCTCCTAACCAGAAATTGTCATTAATTGCTTGCCCTGTCCTCTTGCAAAATTCTAGGTCACTGGTGTGGCTCACTTTCAGCCTACTCAGAGTGTAACAATCAAAATAAGTCAGATTAAGGTAAAAATAAACTGTCTGTATATCCAGTAATCCTGATGAAGGTCTGCACAGTTTCTCTATGTTATAGTTTGTCATTCAATGAAGTTGAGTGTGGGGTGAGGGAGGAGGGGGCAAGGACATTGCTCCCTTCATTAATCCTGTACCCTAATAATTCTAGCTTCCAACAATGTATGGGCCCTGGCCTCATCACACACTCAATAATACATCTTTTTTAGAGAGTTCTTTAAAAATATCTGTTATACACTGTTCTTAAATATTTTGAAAGTCTATAACAGCAGAATAATTTTACTTTGCTGAAAGAATAACAAAGTTTGTACATCTCTCACAACTAAATTGTCCATTATCTTGGAGTTGTAAGTATTTTCTGTGAGTCATGTGGTTGCTTTCAGTCTAAACTGACACACACAAAGGTGTACTGTACTGAGGGTCAGGGAAGGAAATTATTCCTCCTTCTCACACCCCACCCCCTTCTGACCCCCCTGGAAGTAAGAATTATTGTTTTCACAAACCTACCTCATATTCTCACATAGACACACATCAGTTCAGTGACAGTTTGAAGATAGCCAGAACATATGGTGAATACTAACCAGTGCCAAGTGCACCCAGAGCCATCTGTTGTGAAACCTCAAAACTATTTTCCCATACACTTCTTCTCCTTGTAACTGAAAATACCAGATGCCTTTTGGTTCTAAAATCTTTCCACATCTACATCTACATTTATACTCCACAAGCTACCCAACGGTGTGTGGCAGAGGGCACTTTACGTGCCACTGTCATTACCTCCCTTTTCTATTCCAGTCGCGTATGGTTCGCGGGAAGAACGACTGTCTGAAAGCCTTAGTGCACGCTCAAATCTCTCTGATTTTACATTCGTGATCTCCTCAGGAGGTATAAGTAGGGGGAAGCAATATATTCGATACCTCATCCAGAAACACACCCTCTCAAAACCTGGTGAGCAAGCTACACCGTGATGCAGAGCGCCTCTCTTTCAGAGTCTGCCACTTGAGTTTACTAAACATCTCCGTAACGCTATCACAGTTACCAAATAACCCTGTGACAAAACACTTCGCTCTTCTTTGGATCTTCTCTATCTCCTCCATCAGCCCGATCTGATATGGATCTCACACTGATGAGTAATACTCAAGTATAAGTCGAATGAGTGTTTTGTCAGCCACCTCCTTTGTTGATGGACTACATTTTCTAAGGACTCTCCCAATGAATCTCAACCTGGTACCCCGCCTTACCAACAATTAATTTTATATGATCATTCCACTTCAAATCATTCCGCACGCATACTCCCAGATATTTTACAGAAGTAACTGCTACCAGTGTTTGTTCCGCTATAATATAATCATACAATAAAGGATCCTTCTTTCTATGTATTCGCAATACATTACATTTGTCTATGTTAAGGGTCAGTTGCCACTCCCTGCACCAAGTGCCTATCTGTTGCAGATCTTCCTGCATTTCGCTACAATTTTCTAATGCTGCAACTTCTCTGTATACTACAGCATCAACCACGAAAAGCTGCATGGAACTTCCGACACTATCTACTATGTCATTCATATATATTGTGAAAAGCAGTGGTCCCATAACACTCCCCTGTGGCACGCCAGAGATTACTTAAATGTCTGTAGACATCTCTCCATTGATAACAACATGCTGTGTTCTGTTTGCTAAAAACTCTTCAATCCAGCCACACAGCTGGTCTGATATTTCGTAGGCTCTTACTTTGTTTATTAGGTGACAGTGCGGAACTGTATCGAATGCCTTCCGGAAGTCAAGTAAAATAACATCTACCTGGGAGCCAGTATCTAATATTTTCTGGGTCTCATGAACAAATAAAGTGAGTTGGGTCTCACACGATCGCTGTTTCCGGAATCCATGTTGACTCCTACAGAGTAGATTCTGGGTTTACAAAAACGACATGACACATGAACAAAAAACATGTTCTAAAATTCTACAACAGATCGACATTAGAGATATAGGTCTATAGTTTTGCGCATCTGCTCGATGACCCTTCTTGAAGACTGGGACTACCTGTGCTCTTTTCCAATCATTTGGTATTTTCTGTTCCTCTAGAGACTTGCGGTACATGGCTGTTAGAAGGGGGGCAAGTTCTTTCGCGTACTCTGTGTTGAATCGAATTGGTATCCCGTCAGGTCCAGTGGACTTTCCTCTGTTGAGTGATTCCAGTTGCTTTTCTATTCCTTGGACACTTATTTGGATGTCAGCCATTTTTTCGTTTGTACGAGGATTTAGAGAAGGAACTGCAGTGCGGTCTTCCTTTCAATAGTGTTGTACTTTCAGTTTGTGATGTTTTCCCTCATATTACAAGCCAATGTCAAAAACATCTAAAATGTGAATATAGAAAGGATTGATATGTGTCTGAGTCAGACTTCCTGGTAGATGAAAACTGTGTGCCAGACCAGAACTCAAACCTTGGACCTTTAGCCTTTCATGGGTAAGTGCTCTACCAACTGAGGTACCCGAGCACAACTTATAAACCAACCTCACACCAGTGTTCTATCTTCCGCGCTTCACAGAAGTTGTCCTGCATAACTTTTGCATGGCTGTCACTCCTGATCAAAAGGGTATTGCAGAGATATTGTGTAACCACAGAGTGGGGTATGTTTTCATTCTGCAGCAGAGTGTGTGCTGACATGAAATTTCCTGACAAATTAAAACTGTGTACCAAACCAGCACGTGAACTTGAGACCTTTGCCTTTCACAGGCAAGTGGTCTACTGTCTCTTTTCTTCCAGGAGTGCTAGTCCTGCAAGTTATGCAGGAAAATTCCTGTGAAGTTAGAAGGTAGTAGATGGAGGACTGGCAGAAGTAATTCTCTGAGGACAGCTTACAAGTCATGCTTGGGTCGTTCAATCAGTAGAGAACATGCCCATGAAAGGCAAAGGTCATGAGTTCATGTTACAGTCTGGCACACAGTTTTAATCTGCCAGATAGTTTCATATCAGCACATATTCTGCTACAGAGTGGAAAAATTAATTCCGGATGTGTCAGTGTTACATGTCTGGCAGTTAAATATTAAGTACAAATCTCATACAAACTGTACTCTTTGTTATAAACATTGTATGTAGTTTATACTTATCATGATGTGGTAACAGCTATTATGATTTCAGCAGTAAATTACTATTTTTCTTAGATAATACTTAATTATAATTTTCACTATCGCTTATTCACTGTCACTCATACACAAACACTTTTTGTAGGCTAAGATGTTCAGCCCATTCCCTGGGGGAAGGGGGAGGGAGCAAGTTTCACATTCTGTGAGACCTCACACTGTACTGAGGGTCAGGGAGTGCAGTAATTATTTATATGTAGCACAGTTGCAGCGCATATGATTTACTCATTTTATAAATTGAAAGAAATATTTATGTACTTGCTGTGGAAAGCGCTCACACAAATAAACTTATTCATCATACAATGCAGGATGTCATGGCAGCAGCAAATTAGCATTAGACCATGGTCCAAGGCACGTTTCAATGCCTAATGTTTCATCTCGTAATGCACGAGGCACCATCAGAGGCTATAAAGATTCAAATAGCAGCTCCAAACCTAAACAGACTCAGCAAACCATACCTAATCCACTACAAGCTCCATAACACAAGTCATCACAACTCAGCAATTTTCGACGTAGTCTGATGATTCACGATGCAGCTATTGCATGGATACATACAAACTGTTCAACTTGCTGAGCATTTTTAAGTTTGAAACTGCTGTCTGAGTCTTTATAGCCTCTGATGATGGCTCCAGCATTAAGAGATTAATGTTAGGTCTAGGCAAATAATATTGGAACAAGATCTAATGTTCATAAAATAAAATTTGTTCAAAGCTTGTTACATTTGGTTTAGAATGTTGTTATAGTAAGGACATTAGTGTAGCTGACCGAAGTATGTAAAGCAAACACTGCAGCAATAGTCGAGTTAATGAAGAAGACTGCTGACAGTTGCAGTTGGCTAGGTGTGACAGCCTTACACAATTTTGTAAACATCTCAGTGGCAACATCTCAGTGTTGCTCTGCAGAAGATTTGTTTTGCCTGCAGACACTTGCATGTCACTGTTGAAAGCTGGCAACAGTCAGGGATCTTTTTACACCAACTTAACTGTATACTAACATACAGATGGGAACAGAATTTGCCCCAGCCACAGAAACTGCTTGTTAACAAGAATTACACATATAACCAAGTGTCACTACACATCTAACCAAGCATCAAAGTGTACAGTGGTAGTGCATTCTGAGATATTCTAAGCCCTTGAAGCCAGCACTGCAGTTTCAAGTACAGATGAGAATCATCCTTCACACTTTTTATAGGTTTCTGATCTTCTTCCTCCAAAATTCGTTGCGCTGTTTACCCTTAACTTGTCTCCGTTGTACATGTATATAATGGCTGATGTTTGTAATGTAGAATGATTCATTGTCACACTGGATAATGCAGCACTTCCTTTGTGAAATGTGAATGACATTAATCAGGCAATTTGACTTTTCAAGTCATTAGTTTGGCTTGCCAGCTACCTCTTATGGTTAGTTCAAGAATGTGCAGAGCACAACAGCCCATGAAAGAGGTTCTGCAGTATGATTTTCCATCATCCTGTGTCATTATTCAGCATGGTAATACACATTACTGTTTACTTAATCTTACCCAAGATGCTCTGTGAGAAATGAAAGCATTACTTGGCTATTGCGCTTTCTTGACACCTTGCCAATAGATAATGTGTTTGTACAGTGCTCCATTAACACCCATCACTGTGGTGTGCATGTGGTTCCTTGACGCATGCTGGACTTTGTTAGTGGACACTATGGAGTCCACACTATGACATGCGTCATTGCACTGTTGGGTGTATCCTTATCCCATGCTGAACTTGTAATTTTTTGTGTTGATGGAAAGCAACTCATTGTAACAGTTTATTTTAATTCACCTTTTGAATTTCTCCCAAAACACTCAAAATCATTGCAGAAACAGTTACTTATGGTTTCTGTATCTAATCATATAAGGTGATGCAATGATAAAATGCTGGAGTTGTCTTTCAAAGACTCTGAGTTAATCTTTTCTCTAGGTGTTCTGGTACAATTCGTACAAAACTGACAAATGTCATAAAGACACATTCAGTATGTCTCCTGTGATACCTTATTTGGTCTTTAAGAAGCTGAATTAGGGCTGCATACTCACTGCTCTGTGTCAGTGACATGTTAAAATCCTGTTTATAGATTTTTTTTTCATTCATTTTTGATAATATTACAAAAAAGGTAAGTGACTTTAATGTTAGATGCTCTATACCAGTTGCCAAAATAAGAAATTTTGTAAAATGGAAAACAGTAGCTCTCATTTGTTTTTCTCCCCCACAGATCAATTATAAATTCCATGGAATTCTGATGATTTGACAATATTTATCAGAATGATGGTGAAAGAAAATTTAATGAAATGGATTGCATATATAATTGCAGGTAATTAATGTCATTGGTCACAAAAGACTTAGCTACTTTTTTATAATTATGTAATTAAATTGCTGTTTTTTACACATTTGGATATTACTTAGGGGTTAAAGTAATTTAGGAATCAAATAGGATTTGGGGGTCAATTCTAGTGTCCGGTACCACTCGTCAGCTTCTAGCAATAACTTCATACCTAAGGCAGAGACACTACATAGATGCAGTCTTTGAAAGCTACTGATCATATTCGTAAACGAATGAATGTAGCATATGATAAAATTACAAACACAGTTCGGTTGATTAATTACTTGGCCACAAATTATACTGACAAGAATTAAAGGTAACAAAAAGAAATAAGAACAGAAAAAGAGAAAAATACATGTCTGAAATAAATTATTATCTTAATTTATGAGAGTAAGAAAAGCACAGAGAACAGTTAAATCCAGTACAGTAAAGCACATGGTGAAGTCGTAATATTATGAATTAGCATTAACTGTTAACACTAATTGTTAAATCTGATGGGATGAGTATCCAAGTAATGAAAATTGATGAAAAAAGTGGTCTAACAAATACTGGAATCTGTAACTGGAACTGACCTATATAAGTTAATTCTAGTTACTGAGTCCAACCATTCCACAGTTAATCACTTAGATCGTTTTAACAAGTGTGTGCACTAAAGTGTTATAGAATTTCTACATATGGTATTACTATCTTCATTACTATGAAAAAGAGAAATATTTGGAAGCTATACCTACAATATTTATTAGTTTTTATAGTGGTTCTGAGATCAATAAGAAATCTAGAAATCCTACAAAAACATAGTCCACAGATTTACTGCAAAAGTATCCAAAATTATGAACCATCCAAAAGTTAGAATTGGCAACTAGAATTGACCTCCTATATAGGTCATTTCTAGTTACTGATTCCAGCCATTTGATGCTTAATTAATTAGATCATTTTTTCAGCATGTGTGTGTACTAAAATGTAGACTAATATCATTTCTGCATTTGTAATTGCTCTCTGAACTACTGAAAAAAAGTCTTTAATATTGGAATCAGTTACTGGAATTTACATATATAGAAGGTCAGTCCTATTTACAGATTCCAGTTTTTGTTATACACTGCAGTAGTTTTGGAGAGCAATTACAAATGTAGAAATGTTAGTACATTCCAGTGCATACAATGGCAAAACTAATTTTCAAATGAATCATGGAGTGGTTCGAATCCGTAACTGCAAATCACCTACATATGTTAATTCTAGTTATCGATTCCAATATTCTTTACTTTTTGTAGATATTCATTTATCATGTACTGGCTTTTCTTTTAGAATGTAGTGTGTCGGTTGCTCCACATTTTGTGCTGCTGGTTTTTTTTTTTTTTTTTTTTTTTTTTTTTTTTTTTTTTTTTTTTTTTTTTTTTAAAGTCTTCCCGTTTTTCTGACACATTTTATTTTCTCCCCACTCAAAACTCCCACTTTCTTGTGCTTCTCCCATTAAAATTCAATAATTAATATAAAATTAACGCTATTTTATAACAGTATGACTTCACCATGTGCCTTACCATAATGCAATTTAAAGGTTCTCTGTGCTTTTCTAGTCGCATAAATTAGGAGAATACTTCATACCAGACATGAAAATTTGTTTTTAATTCTTGTTCTTAATTATTTTCGCTATCTTCAGTTTATTTCAATATAATTCATGACTAAGTAAATAACTGCATGAATGTGATTGTAATTTTATTGTATATTACATTCGTTTCTTTATGAGCATGATCAATTGCTTTCATAGATTGCCTTTACATAGTGTGTTTACCTTAGTTATGATGTCATTACTCAAAGGTGATGAATGGAATCAGATACTAGAATTTATCCAGATTTGAGAAGTGTTGGATAGCATATGCTGATTGACTGAAGTTTAATCAATGTACAACATGACTGAATTGTATTAGTACCTTTTACTGACTTTGAGTGTTTGCAGTTCTGCACGTGGGTTATGCACAAATATATCGATGTCAATCTCCATACACCTGCAAAAATCTGACTGACTGTGTGAACTCACTGAAGAGACCAGAGCAACTTCTTTTTTTGCCTTGTTCGAGTGGTGATGAAGTCAAAGTGTGCTGTCCACGTTCAGACAACCTTTTGAGGCATAATAATTTTCAGTTATTGAATGGCACTTGTGGAGAATTATCAGATATAAACAAAATAATTTCTGGTCAAAATGCCACGATAGGACAGTTTCCATGGATGGCACTCCTAGGATATGAAGGTAGGTTTTCTTTCTTAACCTGTTCCTGAATGACTTTTGTTAGTGCATTCTAGCACATTAACATGGGAATGTCAAAAAATGATTTTTATCTTTATTGGCATGATCCAGACTGATTATTTTTTTGTAGAAAAAATTAAAAGTGAAGAGCTCATCGTGGGCATTTTTTTTTTTTTTTTTTTTTTTTTTTTTTTTTTTTTTTTTTTTTTTTTTTTTTTTTGTTCACCCACTGATCATTCTTACAATACTGGCTTAATAGAAAGAAAAACAATAAATAAAAGTTAAGCAATGGACAGAATGCACCTAGTAGAACAGTTTATAGTTGGAGGGACCATCCAGGGTATATATTCTCTCTAAAGAAATAGCTATTACTACAGGTGTAAAACAAAGGAAAGGGCTGCAGCTGCAGATAGGAAGATTCATAATGAAATATCCTTAGCAGTCAGAAGGGGCAATGCATGAAGTCTTCAACAGTTATCATAGAAGAATATTATTGAAAGAGCTCTCACAAAACCCAAAGAAATTCTGTTAATAGGTGAAGGTTGTCAGTGGCACAAAGAAGTAGTACCAGTAGTAGTAGTATTAGTAATAATAGTAGTCAAGTCAATAGTTTTCAAGCAAAACCAAATACATACTTTTCTCATATGACATTGTGAAAGCCATGGTATAAGGCAATCAGGCAGCCACAGTATTTCTTGGCTTCTGAAAAGCATTTGAATCAGTACTGTACCAACACCTATAATATTTATTAACAAAAGTATGCTCATATGGTTTATGAAACAAAATTTCTGACTGGATTGAGGATTTCTTGGTAATGATGATGCAGTATGTAATGTTGGATGGAGAGTCATCAATGTTAGTACAAGTAACTTCAGGTGTGCTGCAGGAAAGTGTATTAAGACTCTTGCTGTTCATGTTGTCTATTGATGACATGACAGATAATAATAACAGTTTTCTCATACTTTTTGCAAATGAAGCGGTTATCTACAGCAAAATACTATCTAACAAATATCCAGATAAGATCTTGATAATATTACAAAAACTGGCAACTTGCTTTAAATTTATAGAAATACAAAATTGTACACTTCACAAAATACAGAAAGGTAATATCCTGTGACTAAAACACCTTTGAGCTGCATTTGGAATGTCAACTTGTACTTTTGTAAGTGTAACAATTTGTGGTGATTTGAAGTAGAATGATTACGTGTGCTCATTCATAGATAGAGCAGGGAATATTGAAAAAAATGTACATCACAAATTGTCACAGGGTTGTTTCACTCATGGGAGTTTTTCACAGAAATGCTGGGGGCATTGAACTCACAGATGCATAGACACCAATTATCCCACAAAAGCCTGTGTACAAAATTTCGAGAACCAATATTAAGTGAGGAATTTAGGAATATACTTCAGCTTTTTATGTGTTGTTTTCACAGGGGCAATAATGGCAAGATTAGAATATTTGCAATGCTCCATATGCAAATGAAATGTGAAGAAACCATCTTAGTGATAAGTATCCTGTCATGGACTTCACAGTTGTTTGCTGATGTAGATTAATTTATGTTATCTTTTGACTATAGAGGTTATATTGCTTATAAATATCCTTTAACCACATTTTAAAATATGTTTAATTCAGTGTTCTGTTTGATATCCATGCTCAGCCTTTCGTGTAGTTTATTCTGTCTTACAAAATACCGTTTTCTGTGTTTTTCTTCATTTTTAAATGTTAGTTAAGTTTAATCTTTGTTCCTTGTTAGTGTAATAATAGCTACTGGTTTTATTTATATGCATGAAATGCCTAGTATTTATCTCTGATGCTCTCATTTTCAACACTAATCTTCGTTCTCTTTCTTCATCTCCACTGAATCTGTAGGTCAACAGTCATGCCCTAAACTTCTGATTGTTTGTTGCACCATTTTTTAAGTTATCATTTATATTTTATTTTGCATCTTAACCTGATGTGCACACTGTTTACTTACTTCATGTTTTGCTCTTTCTACTAGCACTTTTGTGCTTTAAATGATATTAAAATATTGTGTGTATAAGCAATATGAATTCATTTTCCTTCTGGGAAGTCATTGATGTAGCAAGAACAATATTGCCCTATTAAAGCATTTTTATATCAACATATTTTGGGTCTGATAAATCTATCACTAGAAATTTGCTTGCATAGTGGATAGGTTTAGGGCCAATCATTGGTCACTCTTCATGTTGCTTATGACTGTACATATAGTTGATTCAGTAAAATTTTAGGCTGAGCTTTGTTAAGTGTTGTGTACTTTTACTATTTCAGCATCACTGAGGAGGCTATATTTAGTCAAGATAACCTGTTAGTGTTTCAAGGGTGAGTCTTTTATTGACGAGATTGATGATGGGAGGGAGATGGGACTGTAAATTTCTGTATCTTATGCATTACCTTTCTTTATTTCATTTCATTTATTTGGAACATGCCCCCTCATAATATTTGTAAAAGTACATGTTTAAATGCCAAGATACATAAAAAAATAAATCTAATTCTAATGGGTTACAGTAATTTGGGCGAAAATTATTCACAATAGATGACTTCTGTACAGTCACTATAATGTTTTCAGGTAGAAATTTCTATTTTTAACTTTTAGTATCATAATTACTCATAAGCTGGGAAATGTTATTAAATTTCAAAGTTTTGAGATTATTTCATGTATAACTTTACTAAAATTGGTTTATCGATTTGCCAGCTACATACTTTTCCATAATACTCCTCCTTAGGACACCTCTCTCTGTGTTAAGTTCACAACACTCCCATAACAGGTGATATGTTGTTTGAGCACCCTCTCTGCACATAGAAGCAACACTTGGGACTAGCCTGAATTGATAACAGTAAGACATTAATTTTCCATACCTATTTAATGTTGTATGATTTGATGACTGTGGTAAGTTTATGGGATGATGACACTGAGCAATTAGAAGGAAAAAAGTCTTTTGTGATCCACTCTTTTTGTAGTTTCACTCCAGTATCTTTCCCATTTCTCTTTCAAAGTGCATCTTAACTTTCTTCCAATCACAGATAAAGGGAATCTGTTGTAGCTTTCTGTTGCATTTTCTCAGGCTGCTTATTTGGCGATCTTGTCTGCCACTTCATTCCCAGGAGTTCAGACATGTGCTTTCAAACATTTGAAGTTAATATGCCATTTTCTCTTCTACACTTTCCTAATTTTGTTTCTCAACTTTTCTATCAAAATTTGTGATACCTCGAATTTTTTAATGATTTTAGGATAATCTGTCCATACATATTACAGGTGCCATTTTAACACTTATTTCTTGTAAGTCCAGTAGTTTCTCTAAGGCTCGCAAGACTGGTAATTGTTCTCCATGGTTGACGGTGCACCCATTCTCTAGTGTGTACATTAACTAATAGGCAGGTGTGCCATTAATGATTACTATCACTCTGTTCTGTTCTCTGAATAACTCCATGATATAAACATCTATTGGATGTTCCTTGACTTTGTAACTTTCTTGTAAAGTTACTGTGCTTGCTGGATGGGACCACTGTTTGTAATCTAAGGGAATATCTATAGAATGGGCATGTTTAGTTTTTATAATTTTATATTCTTCCACTATTGTCTGGAAGTTAATAATTATTACTGTAAGGTCTTTTAGAATGCATGATGCTTCAGTAGACATTGTTCTGTAGGCCTGAACAATCTTTATGTTGGTCAAGTAGGGGTGGGTTCTTTGAACCTTCATACAGTTATATTTTCTTCTTTGTTCATGAATCAAAGCAGGTACTGCATATACTAGCAGTGGTAGTATACTGTCTTTTGTAAATTATTTTTCTGCTCTTGAACAAAGTCCCCAGTTGAATGTTGCTAATTTAGATTTAAAAAAATAATAAGTTTTGAACATTTTTCAGTCATGTAATGAATGTGTTTGTTGAACATAAATTAAGAATCAATCATAATTATACCCAAGTAATTTAATACTTCAGTTTGTTGCAAAACATTATTCTTTAGAAATATACTGTTACTTTGTGTTTATGCCTTGTCCTTGTTGTTAGCATTACTTTCAGTTTTTGCTCATTAAAATGGATTTTGTTGTTTTGTGGCCAAACTGTGATTTTTTTTTTTACCATTTCTGTATAGCAGAGCTCCTCAGCAATAATGACAGTCTATGCTTTCAGAAACACAATTAAGTCATATTCAAATGTTACCACCTTTGTGTTACCTGTGGAATCAAAATTGAGCAGAGAATTATACTAGATATCCCAAACACCTGGGCCACAGCAAGATCCCTGTAAGCACCCTTCTGTCACCTTTTTTTTCTAGTTTGGTGTTGTTAAATGCCATTACAGCTCTTCTGTCTCTGAAAACGTGTTTATTTAGGTTATATAGGGTGATTTTTTTTACTGTGTACAAACTATAGTGATTGATCGATGACAGGATACGAAACAAAAAAGATCTAATGAACTTATGGCCAGAAATGCATGATTTCCATGCTAGAGACCACTTATTCAATCATGCAGAGAATGCAGTCTAATATGCACTGTACCATGCAGCCACAGCTACAGTATGTGCTGAAAATGGTTTCCACGTGTCTCAATGCATGCATGTGTGTGCTGTAGCATGTTCTGTCTCACACGTTCACGTCAGCCAGGATGCATCTAAACTGTGTCAAAGACAGCATGAATGTGCTGCTCCATTGCCTCTACATCTGGAATGGGCTCTGTATAAATGATACTTTTGAGATGGCCCCGTAACCAGAAATTGCATGGTTTGAGATCCGTTGAATGAGCAGGCCATGCAACTGGACCCACTCATCAAATTCATCGACCAGGGAAAACACGATTGAGATGCCTTCGGACATTAACGGCGAAGTGGGCTGGAGCACCATCATGTAGCAACAACATATCCTTTGAATCTCAATGGCACCTGCAAGAAATTTTGTTAGTTCTGGCCTGTTAGGTGACATGGAAGGAATACTGTTCTCATAATATGGTTGCCAATTATCCCAGCCCACACATTCCAGCTGCACAAATGCTGATGATTCGCTGTCACCATGCCATTCAGGTTCTGCGTACTATTCCACAGATGACTGTTATGAAAGTTGAACATACCACTTCATGTAAAAGTGACCTCATCTGTGAATAGGATGGATGACAAGAATCTTGAAAGCATAGTTGCCCGGTGAAGATACCAGTGACAAAACTGTCTGTTGCTAATAAACCCTGATAAGGATAGTAATAACTGTCATGGAGAATATTCTACATGGCCATCTGGCTTACCATGTACTGACAGACCAACTTCCCGCTACTGACATGGCGGTTGCCTTCCAAAGTGTTACTTGTCTTCCAAGTGCAGTGTCTGAAAATTTCGGGTAGGTACTTCATGATATCCTGCATCCTGAAATGACACTGTCTCAGACAAACAGCAAAACACTGTTGCCAACATTGAATGCTGTGGTTGTTGATACAACTTTGCTGCCTGCTACCCATTGTCACTTGCCTTTCCATAAGTAAACACTGTGTCGGCAAGCTCTTTCCATAAGTAAACACTGTGTCGGCAAGCTCTTGATTCAAATATGGAACCATCATGTACAACACTGTATTACATCCACTATGAGGTGAGTCAGCAAGAGAAGTGAATTGGACACAACATTACCAATGATTATGGCAGGGGAGGGTGTGAGGGCACGACGTATGAGAGAAACAGCACCATCCTCTAAGAGGAAACCATGCATGCTGTAACTGTGGCTGCATGGTACAGCGTGTATTAGACTCCAGTCTCTGTAACAAAGTGTGATTGAATAAATGGTCTCTGGCATTGAAACCATGTGTTTCCAGACATAAGTTCATTAGATCTTTTTTGTTCCATATCCTCTCATTGATCAGTCTGTAGAGATTGTACATGGTGGAAAAAAATCACCCTATATAATTCCCTGGGCTTTGAAATTCCAGTAACACTTTAAGGATGTTGGGCTACCCAGCTGTGTCAAAAGCTCCCCGAACATCAAGACTGACCATTATTGCACACTGTCCTTGCGGTGTGCTTTCCTCTACTAAGTTCTTAACAACCAACAGTGCATTTGCTGTCCCTTTCTATGGAGTAAATTGATACTGCTTGTTGCTTAGGAAATCCTTAGACAATACATGTGCATAATTCTGTTAATTAATAGCTTTTCCAGTATTTCTCCCTTTGTTTAAAAAAAGGCTGATGGGACAAAGTTTGGACACTTCTATTCCGTTTTCTCTACCAGGTTTGAGAATGGGTACGATTTTAGTTCTCCCAACTATCTGAGAAGTGCACTTTAGGCAACTGTTACATAAAGTGGGAAGATAGCTCAGAAAAATGCTGTACAATAGACAAAGAATCTTATTAGTTACACCATTTTCACAAGGAATGTTGTTTGCAGGCAGGTTTGTTATTGTCTCCTCTATTTCTGTCTGTGTAAAAGCTACATCATCTATCTTCATTTAGTTGAGGAACAACTGTATTTGGTTTTAGGTACTCTGAAAATTGCATGAGGTGAGATAGCCACTTATTGTTCACAATAGATCTTGTATGTTGTCTATACATTTTTTCCTCAACAAACATCACTATTTTTGGTAATTTTTGTGATTGCATCTGTGCAATACTGAAAAACATCCATTCACAAAATTAGCTAGTTTGCTAGTTTTTGACTTATCTGTGTAAGCTGTTAGGGTGCTGATGATCCAATAGTTGAACCCCTTAAAATTATAAACAATCACTCTCTGTAAATTGTTATATTTCTGTTTCTTTTCCTTGTTTTTAGACTGTGTTACTCTTATTTTGAACATTCATTTTTCTTCATTGATAAGTATTTTGCAGTAGCATTCTCTAAATATTTCAGCATTACAGTCTAAATATTTCGAATGTTGGTTCAATATGACATTTTTTGTATAGAACTATGTTGTTTAATGGTCTAAGAAAACTGTCTCATGCTGTCTATTATCTACTTGTTCTTTTCTACTGATATGCATACTTTTGGTGATATATGTCAGAATTCTATTTAAATAATGTATGCAACATAGAGAGTTTTGCCATGATGTTGTTTTCTGTACATAAGCCTCCTCAGCTCTGATTTAACAAAACTGTACTCAAAAAAATCTATTCTTTTACCTGTTGAAAGCCTGCAGTTTGCCCTAACACATCAACATCTCTACATCGTCATCACCCCCATCATCATCATTATCATTATATCACAGAATACTTTATAAACCTCTTCAAAATGCCATAAATTGCAGAATATCTCACAAAACTTCATCTGGATATAAACCTCATGAACATAACAGAATCTCAATAAACTTGTTCATCATAGCATCACACTACCATAAATCTTAATACTATACCCTCATATAGAAAAATGCTCTGAGCATAATAATAATTATATTCCATTCATAATAATAAAACTTCTATGTTAAGCCATGGAATATATTTTTCTTTATAACTGATTCTTCAAGTATCTCATATAATTTTTACATTTGCCCTGGTCTGAAAATACCACTTTCGATTATGCCTTTTTCTCACAGTAATAATGCAACAGTAACTGAACTGACATAGCTTACAAAAATCTTACATTTTCATTTCCTTTAAACATTTTTCATCCACTAAGACCTTAGATTTTTGGTGGTACCGATACTAGCTAACTGTAATCACAATAAACAGTAACATTTTGCTAATCTGACTTTCCTATTTATATAAAACCCAAATTTATTTTCAACATACATGTAAGTTCCTCATCATGACCATAATTTCAACCAATTCAAAACAGTGGTAGCACAACATGGCATACCATAGTTTGCATAATACAGATCAGCAATAAAGTTGCTACGGAATTCAAAGTACTGATATGCTTCAAGCTCAAGAAAGCAAAATTGCATCTCTGAAACAGGAAATAGAGGAACAGACATCAAATACATAAACTGTTGTGGAAATATCAAGAACCTGAAGCAAAGTGGAAGGTTCTGGAATGAGGAATAAACATTTGTACACGAGTGCCAAACATAAATATCTGCAACAGAAACTAGTGTTCACCAGAAAAAAAGAATTAAAAAAAGAAATCTAGACATAAATTGTGCTCTAAATCAAGTGTCAATTGCAGATATAAAATGTCTGCAATTATGAGATGCATGTGATCCAAGTCCGATACTGTCACAATCCATACATAAACAAACCACCATGACACACAAAGAAAATGCATTAGAATATGAAACCGAGCTTGCTACACTGTTTGAGTGTGCCAAATAAAGAAATAGTGATAAAAAACCTGATATCCACTTAGTGCTGGATGTAGTTAGTGATCATAGAAAGGGTAGCACTGAAACAAATCAAAAGGAAAGCACCCAAATGTCATATGCTGCTGTAGCAGCTATTAAAACAAACATTTCAAACTGTATTCACACTGAAGAACACTCTGTCTTCACAGAAGAGCCTGCAGAAATGTCTGAGACAGAGAAGAAAAGAATTCTTGTACTAACAGATATTCCTGGAAAGTATTTACATTATTTGATTAACTCTGAACTAGATGATACGTTTGCTGTGCAAAGTATCACAAAGCCAGGTGCATCATTATCTGAGGTCATAAAAAATGTAACAAAATTGACTGAAGAATTCAGTCAAAGTGATATAGTACTAGTGGGAAAGAAAGACATTGAGGACCCTTTAAACCATAGCAGTATTATAAATAGAGCAGTCACAGTCAAGGACTAATGTAATTTTAAGTACAGTACCAAACAGGTATGACAGACCAGAGATAAACAAGAAAATTAAGTTATTTAACAAAATGCTTGTCTTCTCTGTAGATAACTCCAATTTCAACAAATGCAGGATAGCTTTTAATTTGAAACTAATGAGATTCCATTTTAAAATCCACAAGTTGCATATCAACAGACTAGGCAAGAAAAAGATTTCTTCCAGGTATGCACAAATAATAAAAAAACATGACTGTGTTCACTTAATAGAGAATGCTAATGACACATTATCTTCATGAAAATAATCAGAATACTTCAAATAAGAAATCTGAACAATACACTCTATATTAAAACATTGCAAAAGAAAAATGGTGGTAGGTGGTTTATAAGAAGGGAAGATAGATCTTCTTTAGGAGAAACCCAAAACAGGAAAATACGAATGTAAAAAACACCAATTGGGATCTATCAATCATGCACCAAAATATTGTCTTTAAGAAGTAAACTTGTAAGTGTAGAAGCACTATTGAGAATTGATAGCATGACAGTGGTGTGTTTCACTGAACACTGGCTCCATGAGCAGGAAATACCTCTGTGCAATCTACAGAACTATTCAGTAACATCACACTTTTGCAGGTCACATTGCAGAGATGGGGGCAGCTGCATATTGTGAAAAATTCACTAACAAACATGATAAAGATCAGAGTAGATCTAGTAAAATACAATACTGAAAAAGATGTTTAGTGTTCAGCAAATGAAGTTGTAATTCAAACTGAAAGAGGATCTCTGCTCACTCCTGATCTTGTACAATTTACATAACACAGTCAGTTATTATACCAGAATTACTACAAACAGTGCATCTACTGTAGATTACTTGTCGCCATTATACAGCCTGATAACTTTAAAGTAACAGTAACTGAAAACTGTCTGTCTGATCACAAAGGACATGCATGACAACAACATAAGTACATTCAGTCACAATATAGCTAAAGAAAGTGGGAATGAAATTCAAAGTGACAAAGGAAATGCACACAGTTTTGGCTTCTTCGTAACCACATATTATGAACACAGTAAAAAAGCACTTCCTATCAAAAATATATGCATAACACATAGAAAAGACAGAACAAATTGATTTTAGGGCATCATTGTGTCAAGAAAAAGGCTTTAAGTACTACACAGAACAATTAAATATAAAACTAACTGCTTGCATTCAAAATGGTCTATAAGGAATAAAAACAATCTACACCAAAGCAATGAAATATACAGGGAAAATGGATGTTAAATGGGACGTTATAAACTCATCAACAAGGCAAAAATAGTGTGGATGATCATAAATTCAGAAACAGGAAAGTCAGCATATAAAAATAATAGCCCAAAAGAAATCCGATGGGAAAATTCACTACAGAGGAACACAGGAACTATAGCCAAAGCATTTAATGACTACTACATGAATATATACAAAAATCTAACAAAGGATATACCAACACAAACAACAAGTACTATGAATGCTTTAATGGAGAAAAGACATCCACTACAAAATTCTATATACCTATATCCAACAAGTGAAGAAGAAGTAACAAGAATCATAAACAACTTGAGAAACACCCAAGACGTCTATGGTACCTCAAATAAGATTATTACACTTTCATTCAGATTTATTGTTAAACTATTGACCAAAATGATGAATGAAGTAATCGAAAGAGAATGGTATCCAGATAATTTAAAAATTACTATGGTGATTCTGTATAACAGAGTAATAAGCTGCTTCATGTTGCAGACATATCATAACTAGAAGCCAACATGGGTTCCAGAAAAATAAATTTACTACCTCAGCAACACAAGAACTTGTGGAGGCATTTTTTCCCAATCAGTCTTCTGAACCACCACAAATTCCTCTCCTGTGCTAACCTCTTCATCTCAGAGCAGCACTTGCAACCTACATCCTCAATTATTTGCTGGATGTATTCCAATCTCTGTCATCCTCTACAGCTTACTCTAGTACCATGGACTTCATTCCCTCATATCTTAACAGATTTCCTATCATCCTTTCCCTTCTCTTTATCAGTGTTTTCCACATATTCCTTTCCTCTCTGATTCTGTGCAGAACCTCCTCATTCTTTATCGTACCAATCCACCTAATTTTCAACATTCGTCTGTAGCACCACATCTCAAATGCTTCAATTCTCTTCTGTTCTGGTTTTCCCACAGTCCATGTTCCACTACCATACAATGCTGTACTACAGTCATACATTCTCAGAAATTTCTTCCTCAAATTAAGGCTAATATTTGATGTAGACTTCTCTTGGCCAGGAATGCCCTTTTCACCATTGCTAGTCTGCTTTTGATGTCGTCCTTGCTGCATCCATCATTGGTTATTTTACTGCCTAGGTAGCAGAATTCCTTAACTTCATCTACTTCATGACTACCAATGCTGATGTTAAGTTTCTCGCTGTTCTCATTTCTACTACTTCGCATTACCTTTGTCTTTCTTTGATTTACTCTGGATCTGTACTCATTAGACCATTCATTCAATTCAGTAGATCATGTAATTCTTCTTCATTTTCACTCAGGATAGCAGTGTCATCAGCAAATCTTATCATTGATATCCTTTCACCTTGAATTTTAATTCCACTCCTTAACCTTTCTTTTAATTCCATCTTTGCTTCCCCGATGTACAGATTGAACAGTATGGGTGAAAGGCTACATCCTTGTCTTACACCCTTTTTAATAGAGCACTTCATTCTTGGTCATCCACTCTTATTATTCCCTCTTGGCTGTTGTACATATTGTATATGACCCATCTCCCCCCTACAGCTTAACTCTACTTTTCTCAGAATTTCAAACATCTTGCACTATTTTACATTGTTGAACACTTTTTAAGGCGACAAATCCTATGAATCTGTCTTGATTTTACTTTAGTCTTGCTTCCATTATTAACCACAATGTCAGAATGTGCCTCTCGAGTGCCTTTACCGTTCCTAAAACCAATCTGATCATCATCTAGCACATCCCCATTTTCTTTTCCATTCTTTTCTATATTATTCTTGTAAGCAACTTGAATGCATGAGCTTCCTGTATCGCACTTGTCAGTTCTTACCGTCTTCGGAATTGTGTGGATAATGCTTTTTCGAAACTCAGATGGTATGTTGCCAGATCCTTGACGCTGTTCACCATGCTGGGATTCGGCTGGCCACAGGTGCTTATCGGACCAGTCCCATACCCAGCCTCTGTGCTGAGGCTGGGGAACCGCCACTTACCATCCGGCGGCAGCTCCTGCTGGTGCGCCAGGCTTGTAAGTTTCGTGCAGCTCCCAGCTCGCCTGCTCACCATCTTGTTGCCCATCCACCTCTGGACCGCCTTTTTTCCCGCCGTCCCCGGGCTACGTTGCCATTTGGGATCCGTGTGCAACGTGTACTAGAGTCCCTCGGTGTGGAGTCTGTACAACCCCAAATCCAAGGTTTTAACCGCCTGCCACCCTCGTTACTGAAGAGGCCCAGAGTGATTTTAGATTTATTGCAGTACAAGAGAGATTGCACTCCTTCCACCGTTTTTAATGCAGCATTTTCTGCCATTTTATCTGAGCGCCACTATGTAGCTGTTTTTACGGATGGGTCAAAACAAGGGGATTCTGTTGGTTGCTCAGTTGTTTTTCCAGATCGTGTCTTCAAGGTCTGCCTGCCTCTGACTTTCGCTGTCATTGATGCAGAATTGTCTGCGATCTTGCGGGCACTGGAGCAGATGAGACATTCTTCCTCTCCTAAATTTCTTGTCTGTTCCGATTCACTCGGTGCCCTTCACTTATTGCAACATTTGTATCCGGCAGACAAAACTGTCCAGACCATCCAGGATGCCCTCCTCCGACTACAGTGACTGGGGAAGGTTGTAGCTTTCTGCTGGGTTCCGGGGCATGTCGGCATTGCTGGGAATGAAAGGGCAGATCTCGCAGCCAAGGAGGCGTGTCTTGCCCCACACGTATCTCAGTGTGCTATCCCCTTGCACGCACTCACCTCGCTGTTGAGCTCACGGGTTATGTGTCGGTGGGAGGATGAGTGGCTCGAAGTGACTGACAATAAGCTCCATATAGTCAAGCCCACAATGCGTGTGTGGTGTACTTCCTTTCAGCCCCATCGACGGGACAAGGTTCTCCTCACTCGGCTTCAAATAGGCCACAGCCCTATGACGCACGGCTACCTGCTCCGGCGAGAGGACCCTCCAATGTGTGGTGCTTGCGGTGTCCAGGTCACTGTGCGCCACGTTTTATTGGATTGCGTTTTATTTTCTGACCAGCGGGCCGCAGCTGACTCGCCAGCGGACCTGCCATCTCTTTTAGGCAACACTCGGACGAATGTGGCTAAAGTTTTAAAGTTCTGTGACATGTCAAATGTTTTTACAAAGATTTTAGGGAGAGGATTTTAATTTGCTCACTGTGTGACAAGCTAGCCCATATTTTATTTAAGTGGGCAGCCAATAACAATTTCCTGTGACATTCTTGTTGCTATGTTTCCCCTTTCCTTAGGTTTTACTTTCTTATGTAACATTTTCCTTCTTTTCCTGCTTTCTTTGAGAGTGTGCTTTAGTTTTCTTAGGTCTGTCCATGTTCGTTCCTTTTAATGTGTGTCAGGGCGCTGATGACCTCGATGTTGAGCGCCCATAAGCCCCAACACACCACACCATGTTGCCAGACTCATACATTCTACACACTGACATAAATAGTCATTCTGTAGCCACTCCCCCAATGATTTTAGAAATTCTGATGGAACGTTATCCACCCCTTCTGCCTTATTTTATCTTAAGTCCTCAAATGCTCTTATAAATTCTGATTCTAATACTGGATCCCCTATCTCTTCTAAATCAACTCCAGTTTCTTCTTCTATCACATCAGACAAATCTTTCCCCTCATAGAGGCTTTCAGTGTATTCTTTCCACCTATCCTCACTCTCCTCTGCATTTAAGAGTGGAATTCCCATTGTACTCTTATAATGTTATCAACCTTGCTTTTAATGTCACCGAAGGTTGTTTTGACTTTCCTGTATGCTGAGTCTGTCCTTCCGACAATCTTCTCTTTTTTGATGTCTTCACATTTTTCCTGTAGCCATCTCGTCTCAGCTTCTGTGCACTTCCTATTTATTTCATTCCTCAGTGACTTGTATTTTTCTAATCCTGAGTTTCCTGGAACATTTTTGTACTTCCTCCTTTCATCAATGATCTGAAGTATTTCTTTTGTTACCCATGGTTTCTTCACTGTTACCTTTTTTGCACCTATGTTTTCCTTCCCAACTTCTGTGATAGCCCTTTTTAGAGATGTTCATTCCTATTCAACTGTACTACCTACTGAGCTACTCCATATTGCTGTATCTAAAGCCTTAGAGAACTTCAACAGTATATTGTCATTGCTTAGTACTTCCGTATTCCACTTCTTTGTGTATTGATTCTTCCTGACTAATGTCTTAAACTTCAGTCTACTCTTCACCACTTCTATATTGTGACCTGAGTCTATGTGTGCCCCTGGGTATGCCTTACAATCCAGTATCTGATTTTGGAATCTCTGTCTGAGCATGATGTAATCTAATTGAAATCTTCCTGTATCACCCTGCCTTTTCCAAGTATACCTCTTCCTCTTGTGATTCTTGAACAGAGTATTTACTATTACTAGCTGAAACTTGTTACAGAAGTCAGTCTTTCTCCTCTCTCATTCCTAGTCCCAAGCCCATATTCTCCTGTAACCTTTTCTTCTACACCTTCCCCTACAACTGCATTCCAATCTCCCATGACTATTAGATTTTCATATCCCTTTACATACTGTATTACCCTTTCAATATCCTCATACACTTTCTGTATCTCTTCATCTTCAGCTTGTGATGTTGGCATGTATACCTGAACTATCGTTGTCGGTGTTGGTGTGCTGTCGATTCTGATAAGAACAACACTATCACTGAACTGTTCACAGTAACACACTCTCTGCCCTACCTACCTATTCATAATGACTCCTACTCCCATTATACCATATTCTGATACTGCTGATATTACCCTATACTCATCTGACCAAAAATTCTTGTCTTCTTTCCACTTCACTTCACTGATCCCCACTATATCTAGATTGAGCCCTTGCATTTCCCTTTTCAAATTTTCTAGTTTCCCTATCACCTTCAAGCTTCTGACATTCCATGCCCTGACTTGTAGAACATTATCCTTCCTTTGATTATTCAATCTTTTTCTCATGGTAACCTCCCCCTTGGCAGTTGCCTCCCGGAGATCTGAATGGAGGACTATTCCAGAATCTTTTGCCAATGGAGAGGTCATCATGACACTTCTTCAATTACAGGCCTCATGTCCTGTGGTTACATGTTATGTGTATTTAATGCAGTGGTTTACATTGCCTACTGCATCCACATGCCATTGATCACTACTGATTCTTCTGCCTTTCAGGGCAGTTTCCGACCCCTAGGACAAGAGAGTGCCCTGAACCTCTATCTGCTCTTCTGCCCTCTTTGACAAGGCCTTTGGCAGAATGAGGGGTGACTTCTTATGCCGGAAGTCTTCTGCTGCCAATGCTGCTTATTAATTAAAATTTAAGCAGTGGCAGGATACGAACCCAGGACCAAACTATGTACTGCAAACACTTGACAGAGAGGAATCAATAAAAGGAGTATTCTGCTATCTATGAAAAACTTTTAATGTAGTTAATCACAACATTCTACTTGAAAAACTAAAATTCTGTGGGAGTGAAAGGCTATTCATTCAGACTTATAAACTCCTACTTAATAAACAGATACAAAAAAGTAGAAATAACAAATGAGTTGAGAAATAAATACTGTTCAGAATGTCAGGCCACAGGGATGTGTTCTAGGGCCACTGCAGTTCTTGATATATATTAACAACCTACCAGAGGAAATTCAACAAAAATAAATGTAAACATTGTAACTAAGGGAATGGTTCTAGAAGAAGCTACACATGGAAGTAAAAGTGTATTGTGTATACTAGAAAACTATTGTAGTCCTGTCTTTGTCAGTTGCTTGTATATTACGATATATTGATAATTTTTACTTATGGACTGTCTGACAGCAACTGAATAAAACACAATTTTAGTGCCATACGTGTTTCGCCTTTTTTTTTGCAAGGTATCATCAGTGGCCTGGAATATGTACATATGTTAGCTATCTAATTTACATTTTTGTCATTGTGCCTATCGGTTATAAACAGTTCTGGTGGTTGGTATTTCCTATTAAGTAGTAATGTTTTGAACTGTACTTACAGGTTGCATGGACAATTTCTTACATATTACGCTCCTGTTGCATTTTTGGTGTTGTTCTTCTTCTTAGGAATGCCAATTTGCGTTTTTTCCCCACATTCAACAACACTATGAGCTGAACACATATTTCAATGCAGTGCCAAATATGTAAATTAAATAGCTAACATATGTACATATTCCAGGTCACTGATGATGCCTTGCAGAAAATAAAGGCGAAACGTGTATGGCACTAAAATTGTGTTTTATTCAGTTGCTGTCAGATGGTCCATAAGTACAAATTATCAATATACCATAATACTAGAAAACTAGTTTAAAAATAATAAACTTATAATAATTTTTTTAAAAAATCATGAGCTTTAAAAACAGCTGACCAAAAGTCAAGGAATACAAACTTGAACAAGTCACATGTGTAGAATTTCTCCGTCTCCATGTAGGTGATAAATTAAAGTGGACAGAGCACATCAATAGTATTAACAGTAAATTAAGTTCATGTTGCTATGTACTATGGAAGTTGGCCAAAACTGTAAATATTAAAGTTCTCAAAATATTTTACTTTGCACTCTGGGAATCAATAATATCATTTGGAATAGAACTATGTGAAGCTCAGTACATATTAAGAAGACACTCATTGTGCAGAAAAGGACTATAAACATATTGACCAATGTGAAACAATTAACAAGCTGCAGATCAAAATTTAAACTGCTAAACATTTTAACAACAAATATTTACACATATGAGATACTAGTACCCACTAAGAGAAAGATTAGTAATTTTAAGAAAAATGATGAGGTTCATCAACATGAAACAAGAAATTGTTGTAAAGCCTTCCAAACAGTATCAGCAAAATAAATAACATTAATATCTTTCAGAACACAATTAGAGAAATACTGGAGAAAAACTCATTTTATTCTGTAAATGAATTTACTGAGTACTGCAAAGAAAACTTTAAAATGTGGTAAGAAGTAACCATTGTTCAATTCAAAAGACAATAAAAGTGTTTGTATGTAATTTTAAATGTAAGGGAAAGATTCATGTACTGGGAAAAAGAACTGAATACTCTATACAATATTAAAATGAATTGTGCTGTAATCCATGCCATGAAAGCACTAGAAAATTCATCATCAAAATGTCAAGGCCTATATGTAATGATACAACATACATCACCTTAAATATATCAGATGTCTAAATAAATTAAATATAGGAAGAGTATGAAAGTTTTCCCATTTCCAACTTTGATTCCTATAAACAGTATACCAGAGGTTCCTGAATAAAAACAGTAACCTTCATAAATGTAATATTCTCTTTCAGTTCCTCAGATACATTTTTGATTCAGTATATTTAATTGTTTCTATAAGATTATCTGGCCATTAATTAACTATATTATGCTTATAAGACTTATAAAAGGAAGAAGATAGATAGATGGTGAAGGGTAATTGCAAAAAGATATAAAGATAAGGTAGAGAAGACATGCAGTAAAGAAATTTAAAATTTTGAAGAAATACTGCAAGAGCTCGTCACTATCACATTGCTGTACCCATAACAATACATACAGTCACCTAAAATACTGTAGCTGCAATAATTTTGACATGTAAGGAGAAATAGTGGTAATGAGAGGAAGAAGTTTATATTTACCTATGTTTCAACAGTGACTACTATGCAATTATTAGTTCAATTGTGGTAGTTTTATTTTCGATAGCAGAAAGCAAACATAAACAAGCAAGGAAATGATATGAATGGAGTCCATAATTCTACTGCTTTTAATAGAGAAACAAAGTTTTTAGGTCAGGGGATAGTGTTTGGTGAAATATCTTAACTTTTTGTTTCATACAAAGCATTGTACCGGGCAGCACGACGTCAGCGGATTTCGATGTTGTGAGCAGGATACAAGGCAGTTCTGCTTGTTAATCTTCTCTGGTGAAATGGGAAAAAAGTTTCTGCAGAGCTGTTTCAGTAACCCAGTGGCGAATAACAAACCACAAGACACTGGTATGTGGCCGTTGTTGTCATGGCTTCTCTTGCAGAGCACATTACATAGACAGCATTTGTTTATACATTTTGTGTACTGTCCATGACGATTTCATCCATAACTACACAGTTCCATCACATTCATATAGCTGTAGCTATAAACACAAATACACAGTTCATAGAATTGCTGTTTTATGTGATGCACACTGTAAACAATGTCCACTCTGTTCTTATAGTCCAAAGATCTGTAACATCATTGAAAGTCAGATATACTGCACAGTTCATTGAAGTCTCCACTTTCACAGTATGATAAAACATGCATGACACAGTTCCACCACCTGAATAGCAATGCCAGCTATGTTCTTTTGCATAAAAAACTGTTTGTTTTGGTCACAGTGAAGTCTTGTTAGTGGCACTTTCACAGTCTGGTTTATTTGCTCCTAAAGTATGCTGGTGATGGCATTACGTTTCACAGTGGTAAAGCAAATTGACATTATTATAGTTCAATATCACTGCCCATACAATTCTGAGTGCTTTTCATAAAAACATAGTATCATTTTCCCGTGCATACTTCACAGACGCACATCCACCACACCTTCTGCTACACATCTTCTGTTCTACTATTGATATCGATATCACTGTCCCCTATCTACAGATGTTATATCACTGCCATAAATAAATCTATGTAAATGTTTGTGACTGCATTTTTTTACAATTAATAATATACCAAAAAAGAAATTTACAAACTTTTCCTCAGTTAGTATGTTAAATCCTCATAATTACATATGCCAGTAGGAACAAAAGGAAAAAATAGAAAATGAAAGAAAAGCTTGGCAAATAAATTTTATAGGTGTAATTAGCAATGTCTTCATACCATCTAATCTTCACATTCCTGTGTAACACATTTCGAAAGCTTCTGTTGTCTTCTTGTCTAAACTATTTCTCCATCTTTAGGTCTATTGTGTCTAGCATGCAAGCAAGTTGGTTGCAGGACCTTGACTGGTCCCCTTCTAACAAATACACATCCATCACTGCCACTGAGGCAGAACCAGCTTTCATCAGAAAACACAAAAGCTGTCCATCCTGCCCTGCAGTGAGCTCTTGCTTGACACCAGTGAAGTCGCAAATTTGTGGTGGTTTGGGGTCAATAGAATGCACACTACTGGGCAACCAAATTGGAGTTGTCCTTGAAGTAACCAATTTGTAATGGTTTATTTTGTCACTGTGGTGCCAACTATTGCTCAAACTGCAGATGCAGTACGATCATCACAGCCGTACACCAGGTCCACAGCTCATGGTCTAGTGGTTAGCATTGCTGCCTCTGGATCATGGGGTCCCTGGTTTGATTCCCGGCCAGGTTGGGGATTTATCTACCTGGGGACTGGGTTTATGTGTTATCCTCATCATTTTTTCATCATCCTCATCAGTGACAGTGGCTAGATTGGACAGTGTATGAAATTGCACAATGTAAGAAATTGGACTGTGAAAAATTGGGACTTTGTACAGGCGCTGATGACCGTGCAGTTGAGCACCCCGCGAACCAAACAGCCATACACCAAACATGATGGCCTTCCAACTTGATAGTGCCAAGTGGCCATCTGGAGACCGGTCTTCTTGTGACCACACATTCCCATGACCACCACTGCGATCAGTCATGTAAAGTGGCTACATTACTGCCAAGTCTTTCTGCAATATCACAGAAGGAACATTGAGCTTCTCGTAGCTATTATATGACCTCATTCATACTCAGTGAGGTGTTGATAATAATGTCTTCATTGCCTTAAAGGCTTGCTTGGCTAACATCAACTTGCCAAATCCAATTTCAAATGTATCTAACACACATATCCACTACAGCATATATTTAATGCAAACTTGATTTGCATCCTCATAGTTGTGCTACTAATGCCACACTTATGTGACTGGTAAGAAATTTGAATAGAAATCCTCTTTCAGATGTAGAAATGTGCCTACCAACTTTCGTTTATGTTGCACAACTCCTTCTTGGTCTTGCAACTTTTATCCATTGGGGTATGTTAGCAAATTTCTCCTCTTCAGAAATGCTTTTTCTGCCATTGACAGTCTTCATTTTATACCCTCTCTACTTCAACCATCATCAGTTTTTTGCTGTCCAAATAACGAAACTCATCTACTACTTTAAGTGTCTCGTTTCCTAATCTGATTCCCTTTGCATAACCTGATTTAATTCAACTACATTTTATTGTCATTGTTTCGTTTCTGTTGATGTTCATCTTTTAGCCCCCTTTCAAGACACTGTCCCTTCTGTTCAACTGCTCTTTCAAGTTCTTTGGTGTCTCTTACATAATTACAATGTCATTGGCAAACCTCAAATTTTTTATTTCTTCTCCGTGAACTTAAATTCCTACTCCACATTTTTCTTTGATTTCCTTTAGTGTATAATTGATACACAGATTGAATAACATCAGTGATAGGCTACAACCCTGTTTCATTCCTTTCTCAACCACTGCTTCTCTTCGACACTTCTTGGCTCTTGCAGCCGCTGTCTCGTTTCTGTGCGAGTTGTAAATAGCCTTTCAGTCCCTGTATTTTATCCCTGCTACCTTCAGAATGTCAAAGAGAGTATTCCAGTCAACATTGTCAAAAACTTTCTCTAAGACTACAAACGTTATAAACATAGGTTTGTTTTTCCTTAACCTATCTTCTAAGTGAAGTTGTACACTTAGTATTGCCTCCTGTATTAATTGATTTCTCTGGAATCCAAACTGTTATTTCCTAATGTCAGCTCTTCCACCAGTTTTTTCCATTCTTCTGTTAACAATTTGTTTTAGCATTTTGGAACCATTATTTACTAAACTGGTAGTTGCATAATATTCACACCTGTCCTCATCTGCTTTCTTTGCAATTAGAATTATTATGTTCTTCTTGAAGTCTGAGGGTATTTTGCCTGTCTCATACATCTTGCACGCCACACACAAAAGTTGTGTCATGGGTGGCTCTTCCAAGGCTATCAGTAGTTCTGATGGAATCTTATCTACTCCCAGAACCCTGTTTTGACTCATGTCTTTCAGTGCTCAGTAAAATTCTTCTTGTCGTATCATGTCTCCCAGCTCACCTTCATCCTCTTCCATTTCTGTAATATTGCCTTCAAGTTCATCTCCAATTGTGTAGACACTCCATATACTCCTCCTAACTTTTAGCTTTCCCTTCGTTGCTTAGGACTGGTTTTCCTTCTGGGCTCTTGATATTCATACATCTGCTTCTCTTTTCCCCAATGGCCTCTTTAATTTTCCTGTGGATGGTATCTGTTTCTCCCTTAGTGAAGTGTGCTTCTAAATTCTTAAATTTGTCCTTTAACCATTCCTGCTTAGCCATTTTTCGTTTCCTGTCAGTCTCATTTTTTTAGACATTTGTATTCCCTTTCACCTGCTTTGTTTGTTACATCATTATATTTTCTCCTTTCATCAGTTAAATCCAGTATTTCCTTTATTACCCACGGATTTCTATTAGTCCTTATCTTTTTATCTGTTTGATCCTGTGCTTCCTTCTCTATTTCACCTCTTAAAACTATCTATTTGTCTCCTAATGTATTCCTTTCCTTTTCCTATCAATCATTGCATAATGATCTCCCGGAAACTCTCAAAAACCTTCAGTTCTTTCAACCTACCCAGGTCCCACCTCCCCAATTTCCTACTTTTTTTTACATCTCTTTAATATTACTCTACAGTCTGTAACTAATAAATAGTGGTCAGAGTCCACATCTGTCCCTGGAAATGTTGTACAGTTTAAAATCTGTTTCCAAAATATCTGTCTTATCATTACATAATCAATCTTAAACCTTCCAGTGGCTCCAGGTGTCTTCCACATATACAACCTTCTTTCATGATTCTTAAACCATGTGTTAGCTATGATTAAATCAAGCCCTCTGCAAAATTCTATCAGGCAACTTCTTCTTTGATTCTTTTCTCCCAGTCAATGCTTCACTTCCTTTTTGTAATATCAAATTCCAGTACCCCATCACAAACAATTTTGTGTTTTCCATTGACTATCTGAATAATTTGTTTCGTCTCTTCATAAATTTCTTCAATCTACTCGTCATCTGCACAGCTAGTTGACATATAAACCTTGTGTTGCTGTGGTGGGCATTGGTTTGTGTCTACCTTAGCTGCAATAATGAGTTCACTATGCTGTTTGTAGTAGTTTACCCACATTCCTATCTTCTTATTTATTATCAAACCTACTCCTGTAGTACCCCTGTTTGCTATTGTTTTTGTAACTCTGTATTCACCTGATTGGATGTCCTGTTCCTCTTGCCACCAGTTTTCAAGAATTCCCACTATATCTTCCTTCAACCTATCAATTTCCCTTTTTAAATTTTCTAACCTACCTGCATGATTAAAGGATCCATCATTCTATGCTATGATCTGTAGAATATCAGTTTTGATTTCTTGATGATGATGTCGTCTGAGTAGTTCTAACCTGGAAATTGAATGGGGGACTATTTTACCTCTGGAATGTTTTAGCCAAGAGGATGCCATTATAATTGAACCTTACATTAAAGCTACATGCTCTCTGGAAAAATTGTGGCTGCAATTTCCCCTTGCTTTCATCCATTTGTAGTACCAGCACAGTAAGACCATTTTGGTTGATGTTACAAGGACAAATCAATCAATCATCCAGACTGTTGCTCCTGCACTGCCCCTATTCGGGAACCACAGATTTGTAGGTCTCACAACACACACTTCTCTGTTGTGACTGCACCTGCAGTACAGCTGTCAGCATTGCTGAGGCAGCAAGCCACCCCATTGAGGTCCATGGTTCATGGAGGCTGGAGTGATTACATATTGATAATAAGATAAATAAAACACAAATACTTTAGGATTAAAAGAGACCACTTGCCAAAAAGCAGAAGCACTGAGATGTCAATAGGCACAAACAGAAGGAAGAAAACTTCCCAGCCTTTGGAACTTACCCTTTGATGAGCTAGTGTAACATAAAACATGCACATGCACGCACATACATGTGTGCATACACACAGACACGTGGCTGTGCGCCTATATGGTGCTAGCAACACAGACAGTGCCAATGCCCTTTTTGTGGCAGGTGGACTGATTGTGGTGGGTGTACTGCTGGGTGGTGTGTGTTGAGGGAGAGGGAGGCTGGAGGCAGAGAGAGAGGGACTAGGGGCAGATGGCTTGCAGCACTGAGGGAGGCAGCCAGTTTGCTGAATAGGAATGTGGGAAGGAGAAGTTCCAGGTGTATAAAATGGCATGCTTGTAGCAGCCAGTCGGAAGCAGCAGAGACAGAAGGCAACTTGGGGATGTGAATTGCAAGGAGGTGACTGGATGGAGGTAATGGAAGCTGTTGCTTGAAGGATGTGGTGACAGTGGATTAACTGAGGTTAAGGCCAGAACAATTATGGGAGTGTACGATGTGTTATAAGGATAACACCCATCTGCATAGTTCAGAGAAGCTATTGGTGGAGGGAAGGATCTGGATGGATAGAGATGTAAAGTAGTAATTGGAATTGAGCATATTGTGCCCAGCTGTATGCTGTACCACGCTGGGTGGTAAAGTTTTTTCTTGACAACATTTCGGCAGTGGCCATTCATACTGGTTGCTAGTCATTTCAACACAAAATGCTGTGCATTGTTAGCAGCAGAGTTGGTATATGACATGGCTTCTTTAACAGGTGCCCGAGCCTCTGATGGTGTAGGGATGTGATTCCTGTGGCAAGGGATTGGAAGTGGGAGTGGCATAGGGATGGACTATGATGTTGTGTAGGTTGGATGAGTGATGGAATGCCATTTTAGCAGGGGTGGGAGGGCTCTTGGGTAGGATGTCCCTCATTTTAGGGCATGACGAAAGATAATCAAAACCCTGGTGAAGGATATAATTCAATTTTTCCAGTTCAGAGTAATAATGTGAGATGAGGCAGGACACTTGTTTGTAGCTGATTCTTAGCAGTGGTGGGAAGATTTGGGGTGTGTGAAGATACGGCATGTGAAATTTGTATGCGGTCTAGGTTTGAGGGGATTTGTGAGGCCTTCAGCATACTGAGCAAATAAGTTCTTGTCACTGCAGATACATTGTCCACAGGTGGCTATTCTGTAGATCATTGATGTGGACAGAGGTGTGGATGTAGCCATCTTAGGGATTAAGGCTAACGTCCAGGAAGGTGGTATGTTGGGTAGAGGAGAACCAAGTGAAGATCAATGAACCTGAACCAGACTACGAGTTGGGAGTTTTGGGAGGCTAGGAAGGATTTCTCTTGATGAGCCATGACTTGGTTGGTACAGGAGAATGCCTTGCAGGTGCTCATGGCATTGCCACAGATTTGTTTTTGTACCTTCTCTTCCCAGGAGAAGTAGTTGTGAGCAGGATAAATTTAGTAAGATGTTTGAGGAATGTGGCAGTTGATTTGGAGTCTGAAGGATGTTTGGAGAGATAGTCTCATAGAGGTAAAACTATATGCATGAGGAATATTGGTGTACAGGGAGGTGGCATCAACAGTGATGAGTGTGGATCCTGTAGGTAAATGGGTGAGGATGTTCTGTGAATGAAGTGGCTCGTAGTTTTGATGTGTGAGGCAAGATTACAGGCAGCTTCTTGGAGGTATTGGTTGACAAGAGCAAAAAGTCTTTCAGTGGGAGCACAATAGCCAGCTACAATTGGGGTCCACAAACAGATTTCCCATGTCATATCCTCACACACCCCAAATCTTCTCACCACTTCTAAGAATCACCTTAATAGGAGTTACCCCCTCTTTTCCCGTTATTACACTGGACTGGAACAACTGAACTACATCCATCACCAGCATTTTGATTCTCTCTCATCCTGCCCTAAAATGAAGGACATCTTACCCAAGAGCCTTCCCACCCCTCCTAAAATGTCACTCACCCAACCTACACAACATCCTAGTCCATCCTGATGCTACTCCCACTCCCAACCCCTTGCCCCAGGAATCATATCCCTGTGGCAGGCCAAGGTGCAGGATGTGCCCAATACACCCACCTCTTACTCCAGTTCTGTCACAGGCCTGTCTTACCCCATCAGAGGCTGGGCCACTCGTGAAAGCAGTAATGTCATATACTAACTCTGTTTCAAACATTGCACAGCCTTTTATATTGGTATGACTACCATCTAGGATGAATGGCCACTGCTGAACCATTGTCAAGAAAAAAGCTGAGTACCTAGTGTGGCACAGCATGCAGCCAAGCCTAACATGCTCAATTTCAATGGCTGCTTCACAGCTCTAGCCATCTGGATCCTTCCCTTCATCACAAGCTTTTCTGAGCTATGCAGATGGGTCTTATTAAACACCTCATATGCTCCCATAATTGTACTGGCTTCAGTCGCAATTAACTCACTGCCCCTGCTTCCTTCACCCAACAGCTTCCATTACATCCATTCTGCCATCCCCTCCCAACTCATGTCTCCAAGTTGCCTTCAGTATTTGCTGTTTCCTACCAGCTGCTGCAATGTTGCTGTCCCATATACCTGCAACTGCTACCTCCCACATTCCTAGGAAGCAAATTGGTCATCTCCCTCAGAGCCACTAGCCCCTTAACTCCAGTCACTCTCCCTGCCTCCAGCCTCCCCTCCTTCCACCCACTACACTCAACACTACCTCCACCTCGACCAATCCACATGCCGCAAAAAGAGCATTGGCACTGTCATTGTAGCTGGTTCGTTATAGCCTATTTGTCTACAAATTTTCATAATGTAAGATCACAGTTTGAAAATACATGGATTGCTGACTGTAAAATTATATTTACTGAAAAATTGCATCCAATGACAGCTAAATTCTATAAACATTCACAATTATGAAATATACAATTTACACAAGAAAGAGAACTTAAGCAGTATTCTATAGTTTGTTAACTGAGCAGAAATTCCAATAGGACTAGATTCATTATAGTACCACAATGTCTTTAATTTGCTAACATTATAATCTGCACTACAGAAACATCAAGTAGGCTACGTGAGGTACTGTAACATGTAATGTTACTCATGAAATTTAAAGGCCATCTATTTTAGTTTTTGTTAGTGTTTGATTTTTATTTTCTTCAGTAGATCATAGACTAGTAAATGTAAACTAAGACACTTATAAAAAGGATAATGGAAACCAAATCTAAAACACTCTTTCTCTGAATTCACAGTTTATACAAATTTGACCAAATTCAAAGGATAATGGAAACCAAATCTAAAACACTCTTTCTCTGAATTCACAGTTTATACAAATTTGACCACAATTCTGTTTTCTGGGTTGCAACAGAGCTTGCACACAAAAGAAATTATTTTTGTCATCAGCTTTTACGAGATGTTCCTTGTCATTTAGCAAATATTATCACTCATGAAACCCTGTAGTGGTGATTAATTAGGCAATCTGGGAGGCTAAGTCTGCCTGCATCCAAACACTTTGTGGCATATATCGAAATGAACATCTTCCACTGAAGATGGAAGTTCAAGTTTACTCTTGCATGGGTCATATAAATGGTAAGTCAGGATCCCACTTATCTTAGTAAATATTCTTCACTTACTGAGCTCTAATAGTGAGAGCTGTGGCTGACTTAAATTGCTCTCTTACTATGGTGATGTGTATTCTGGAACTGCAGTACCTATGGTCAGTTTAATGTCACTCCTGACACTATAAAATGTGAAGTACCATCAATACCAATGGGGTGTGTGAAAACACGTCTACATCAAGTCCAGAGCTTGGGGGGGGGGGGGGGGGGGGTAATGAATGAGGGTGGATATACACTCCTGGAAATTGAAATAAGAACACCGTGAATTCATTGTCCCAGGAAGGGGAAACTTTAACCACAGGCACATAGACACAGGCAACAGAGCATGCACAATGTCGGCACTAGTACAGTGTATATCCACCTTTCGCAGCAATGCAGGCTGCTATTCTCCCATGGAGACGATCATAGAGATGCTGGATGTAGTCCCGTGGAACGGCTTGCCATGCCATTTCCACCTGGCGCCTCAGTAGGACCAGCGTTCGTGCTGGACGTGCAGACCGCGTGAGACGACGCTTCATCCAGTCCCAAACATGCTCAATGGGGGACAGATCCGGAGATCTTGCTGGCCAGGGTAGTTGACTTACACCTTCTAGAGCACGTTGGGTGGCACGGGATACATGCGGACGTGCATTGTCCTGTTGGAACAGCAAGTTCCCTTGCCCGTCTAGGAATGGTAGAACGATGGGTTCGATGACGGTTTGGAGGTACCGTGCACTATTCAGTGTCCCCTCATGTAGGAGATCGCTCCCCACACCATGATGTCGGGTGTTGGCCCTGTGTGCCTCGGTCGTATGCAGTCCTGATTGTGGCGCTCACCTGCACGGCGCCAAACACGCATACGACCATCATTGGCACCAAGGCAGAAGCGACTCTCATCGCTGAAGACGACACATCTCCATTCGTCCCTCCATTCACGCCTGTCGCGACACCACTGGAGGCGGGCTGCACGATGTTGGGGCGTGAGTGGAAGACGGCCTAACGGTGTGCGGGACCGTAACCCAGCTTCATGGAGACGGTTGCGAATGGTCCTCACCGATACCCCAGGAGCAACAGTGTCCCTAATTTGCTGGGAAGTGGCGGTGCGGTCCCCTACAGCACAGCGTAGGATCCTACGGTCTTGGCATGCATCCATGCATCGCTGCGGTCTGGTCCCAGGTCGATGGGCACGTGCACCTTCCGCCAACCACTGGCGACAACATCAATGTACTGTGGAGACCTCACGCCCCACGTGTTGAGCAATTCGGCGGTACGTCCACCCGGCCTCCCGCATGCCCACTATACGCCCTCGCTCAAAGTCCGTCAACTGCACATACGGTTCACGTCCACGCTGTCGCGGCATGCTACCAGTGTTAAAGCCTGCGATGGAGCTCCGTATCCCACGGCAAACTGGCTGACACTGACGGCGGCGGTGCACAAAAGCTGCGCAGCTAGCGCCATTTGACGGCCAACACCGCGGTTCCTGGTGTGTCCGCTGTGCCGTGCGTGTGATCATTGCTTGTACAGCCCTCTCGCAGTGTCCGGAGCAAGTATGGTGGGTCTGACACACCGGTGTCAATGTGTTCTTTTTTCCATTTCCAGGAGTGTATATCTGTTGGTAACATGAGCTCATCTATATCATAGTATGAAGTCAAAACATGTTCATCACCACATGCACACAATTTAAATAGAGTTCTGTAGGGAAGTCCAGATCCAAGTAAGTGGACAGCAGTGGAAGTAAGACTTAATCATTACAATCTTATGACCATTGCATTTTGGCTTTTGTTTCTTTTACTAGCTAGTGGCTCCAGCTATGATAAATATGTACTGTAAACTCTTTGGGTGCTCCCACCAATGGTAGAACTGAAATTTGTGCAAATAAAACCTTCATTGCCTGATGGCAAATACATTTCAGTATTGCTGATATCCCCACAAGGATTTTGACAGTGACATTTGGCATGCTATGGGTTTCAGTGGTGATGATTTGCTTGGTCTGGGGCTCAGGGCGATGGGTGGCAGTGGCTGGCACCTTGGAATTTGCGCCTGTGGCATCTGCAAGTCTGGTGCTTCCATTGTTAGTGAAAGTGGTGTGTTTTTTTACCCAAACTTGAAGCAAGACATGATGATAGGTAATGCTTTCAATCTTCTGCAACATGAACTTGAAATGATTAGTCTTCAAAGTTCTCTTCCTATTAATGATAATTACCTCTTCTCTCTCACAGTATGGCAATGCTAATGATGATGCAATGTTGTCTTCTTGAGAATTATTCCTGCACATCCAAAGATTTGCTGCAATGGTTCATGAAGTGCATGGAGGGGAACAAGTGTACTTGAAGCTTATAGAAATAAAATACTTTTCTTTCACAAGCTATCCACTTTTTAATTTCTGGAAACATAGAGAAGGAATGTATATCTGTGCACCACAGTGGATGATAACAGAAGAGCTATGTTACAAGCATTAAAGGAAGAACAGTGTTGTAAGAAATCTGAAGGTACATCATCTTTAATTTTTCCGTCGCCATCTTAGATGGCATTAATGTGGCATAATATGAGTTACTATATCCCTGGCCCATTCAACTGGTGCTGTATGGATTAAAACATTGTGATACTTCCACCTGCGGCCACTTTCGTAAACTTGCAGTGCCAGCGACCAAGTAGGAGTAGGGAGCCAAACACTCTGAGGCATGTGCCTGAGGAGAGGATAATGCAGACATTCTGCAAGCATGCAGCAGGAAGCCAATCAGATGCCCTCATCTTTCTCAAGAAGAGACAAATTGCAAAGAGCCTGGCGGACAATGAGAAGTGTTCCAAGAACTGATGGACACCTGCATCCATTAGGACAAAATCTCAAGAAAGTTTGCATGAAAACATGTGAGTTCTTCTGACCTAGCAGCAGTCGTTTTACCTGCCTTAGAAGTCAGGAATATGCCAACAACTGCAGCACCCCACAGACACAGAGAGGAGTGTATACAAAGCATGGAGAATTCGTGCAGGGAGGTGTGTGAAAGGAATCAGCATCCTTCAGAACATGTGTTTCTAAACAGTAAGGACATTCCTTAAAAATTGCAGATGCCAGCAGACTCTGAGACGAAGCCGAAACATGAGTCTGTCCTGGCCTTATGCAGAGATAGCACTTACAAAGATGTCGTGAGTAGCTGCTCTCACAACAGCTTTGCAATGGAGAAAAACATTGTAAGAATCTGAAATCATTAGAAAAATGCCCATACCTGAGGCACACACCAGCCCATCCCAGATAGGAACCTTCCACCCTGCACGGAGAGGCATGACCATGTAATGGTGATCTGTCATTGGGTTGAATCGAAATATTTTGTCCACCGATGACAACGCCAAGAGAAAGAAAATTTTGAAGATGAGTTGAGCTGAGATGAGGATCGAAAATGGGGGTCAGTGAAATGGCACAGAAATGAGAGGACATGATGTCTCTTCCATTCATCGCCAACATCCGCCTTCTGGCACCCTGTTACCACAGCTTGGGCCATGCAACCAACAATGGGCATACAGTGCAGAAATTATACCTGGGCCTCACTGCAAAGCTGTACTTGCTGATGAGGGCATCTGACTTGCGCTGCACTGCTCCAAGGTGATGCGCTGTACTGACTCATCACCTGGCACCAAATGCAGTACACGACGAATGGTAACAACTAATGATGATACGATTTGTCACCCACTCCTTCCCCTTAATAACTGAGTTGTGTCCGTGGCCAGTCAAATTGGACCTAAGATTTGTAATTTTGTTTTGGTTCATGTAAAGACCCTGAAAATAAATACATTTCTTTCATTTTTTGCACTCTTTTACATTCATACTTGAATGCCTTAATTTTGTGCCCTATGCATTTCATTTCATTTAATTGTTGGCATCAATCAATTGTTGCCTCCTAATGTGGGGCAATCTCATTAGTCATCTACTCGTTATTTCATGTGTGACAGCAGGGAAGAATTTTCAGTTCACCACATTTTGGCACTAAATGTGGGGCAGTCTCACTGGTAATTTTCATGTTATGTAATAGCACCAAGAAGAATTTCTGGAATTCACAACATTTTACTTTTGATTCTTGTCTGCTCTCAGACATGAAATGGTGAGTAGATGACTAGATTGCTCCATGCTGGGAACCAATAATTAAGTGATATCAACATCTTTGTTTGTCTATGCAGGCAAACTTTATAGGTAGCTACACAGTGCACCCCTACTGTAAACTGAGGTTGTCCACTATCTCTGGATGACAATATACAGTAGTGGTGCAATGTCACATCTTCAATTTTCTATCTTTAAACATTTTAAATTGTGATTTTTGGTCTTTGTAGGTACAAAACACATTTATTGGTGGCCAAATCTTTAATTTGTTCTTTGACCAGGATGTGTCAGGATTAAAATATGTGCATTTATCTTTACAAATAATTTACGACAAGGGCAGTTGAAAGTCAAAGTTTTTGCTCCCCTTGTTGGAGTATAACTTTTGACTGCTACCATCATGGTTAAGCACTATCATGTCAAATGGTGTACACTGTGTGCACACTTTGTGAATTCATTGGTACTGTAGCTACACACAGGCTGACTAAGTTTGTGATACCATGTCACTTTTTATCATGGAGTTTTCTGGGGAAGTGTTCATCACATTGGTTCGAAGTGGTGTACTGTACTGTGTGCATACTTGGACTCATCATTTATGGCCCAGCACTGTGGTTCCACATCATAATTCACATACTTCAGTGATCAAACTCAATTCTGTGTTCAACACTACGTCAACACTTGATCGAGGTCAAGGTAAATTTATAATGTTTTCTACTTTATTCAGAACCTTCCCTTTTGTAAGAGATGTCTGTTGTCTGATGATGCAGGTCTTGTTTTTTGCTTTGACGCACAGATACACTAGTTTGCTGCATTTGTTAAGAATTTGTATAATTACAGTCCTTTTTTGAGATGCATTCTTTCAACACCAAATAAGTAGTGAGTAAACATAGCACAGAAATGATTCTGTAAATGTAAATACTTAGATACCTAGTCAAAGACAATAATGATGCATTGTAAATTTCATTTGCATGTATTCTGTTGTAAGACTAGGACTATGTTGAAAGACAGTCCTGGTCTTACAATGGAATACATTGTGTGTGTGTGTGTGTGTGTGTGTGTGTGTGTGTGTGTGTCAGTTACATTTCTTGCTATATGAGCCCCACTCAGAATTATTATTACTGTATACATTTTTTATAGCCCCTTCATCCTATGGTCATCTTCAGTATCACATTACAATTTTATAGCTTTTACAACCTTTTGCTCAAGGTCGATACCTTTTATTTTACATGTTTATTGTAAGCAGTTGATATTTCTAAGTTTCATATTCACTTAGTTTTGTTTTATGTAATACATTAGCCAACCCAATTTAAGTTCCCTCTTTCTTTAACAGGACAACATGGGTATGTAAGTTTCTCCTGATGTGCATAAATCTCCCTTCACACATCCTACTTGTTGTGAATATCTGTCTTTGCAGATGATGAAGAGAAGAAAACTTCATGGCATGTAAAATCCAATAACGCAATATAGCTACACTTAGCTACACCTCTTGCAAGTCTACTAGAAAGTGTCTACTGGTCTACAAGAATGCTTATATGAAAAAGAAACAGCATTCATTTTACTCTGTTGCTACTGTCCTTCATTTACCCATAAGAGAATGGCTGAGTACATTCTTCATGAACATTTACTTGTTTCCATGTTAACTCATCTATTTAGTGTTTCTTACCTACTGGTGAATTCTGACAGTACAATAATGTCATTCATATCAGCTGTTTGAAAATACGTACAATGATTGTCCTTTAGTGTTTGTGACTTACATCTTTTTCACTCCACGAAACCAATCTTGTGTATTATGGTGTGTATAAGTACGTTTACTATGAAGATTGTGTCAGTGAATAGCTGTAAGACAACGTTTGGGTAGCTCATGGTCATGCTCAACTGTACTATGAACATACTGTAGCCTTTTCATATGCACACAATCACACTACGACATTCACACCCATATTTTTATACTTACAATTATTTATATTATGGTTCAGCTCTTTTGCTTTGTTACCTAACGCCACACCATTGTGTTCCTTATCCATCCCGGTACATGTCCAGTAAGATGTAGCTGGAAAGAAAATTAATACTAAGTTAAACCAACTCCTTAGTTGCTTGATGGTTACTAATGCATCACTTTTTCAATGTACACATATTCATTTTCCATCTGTACACAGCTATATTCATCAATCTTCTCACCAGAAAATAAAAGTCATAGATGGGTGCAATCTCATTATCTTTCATAGCTTATTCAAAACTTTCCATCTATTCCTTCCTTCATTATACATAGATATTGTTCTATAGTGTTTAGTGTAACTTGTATGTAGTCACTTGTAAATGTATGTATACTGTACGTAGTAATATAGTGTGTAGATATTTTTTCATATATAGTTTTTATTTTTTTTCTACTGTAAATATTCCTGAAATTAATTCTTCTCTCCCTTTAGTTCTAGCTTTGTAGTGTAGGCTCTAAATTTCTACATTATTTAGCTGACATTGTAAATTTCTAAAATACTGTTTGGTTTTCGTTCATTTGCTAAGCTGCTTCAGTCTGCCAGCTATGCAGTGGATTGGACTACACTGTGCTGTGTGCATGCGCAGCAGCTGTTGACCTGTAAACTAGCCCCACTGCCTATGTGTAGCATCTCCCTCTCTTCACATCATCACTTGTTTTGTCTCTCAGGCATATTACTACAGTGTGTTTAGAGAGTGCACAGATTATTAAAATAAATCTCATACTTGGCGATGGAAGTATTTTCAGAGCTTTATATGGCTCTTGGACATTTAATCCAAATGTTAAATAACTAAAACTTATCTTCTGTTCAATTAACCCTAGTGGGCGCACCATTTTTCATAACACGAGCGGGTGTACAGCGCACTTTGTACACATGAAAAGAATAGGTTTGCTTATGTTACCAAGGTAAGTCAAGTATGGTCAAAATCATAGTTTAATCATAGTTTATTTAAACAAGGAAAAAATAAACTGACATAATATGAGCTAAACTACTGTTTTATTAAACAATAATGAAATAAATTTTCACTATAACTCTCTTTTGTCAGGGACAGGTGTTAAAGAGACAGCAGTGACGCATTCGAACCATTAAGCAATGCAGTTGCATCAGATCTTGGTCATCTGCTTATTCGATCACTAATTATCTCATAGACAACTGCCTCAATGTGGGATTATGTTGCTAGTTTGTAACTGGGATCATTTTTTGAACTTATCATAAATTTTTGCTTGTCTAGCTCACTTTGTATTTTATATTACCGCTGCTCACTTGGACGTATGACAACGCAATTTGTCACTATGTTACATGAAGCAATACTGAACGAATAGTTATAGGTTTGAAGTTGTGAAACAAAAATGGAGCTGCACAAAATCATTTTATTTGTGGTTGGTTCACTTTATATTGAGGCGCACCCGCTCGAGGGTTAAAAAACATGAAATAAGTACATGAAAAATTTTCCTTAATACTAAGCATAAAATTGTAATATACAGGTTCAAATAAACTGTGTCATCTTGCGTGTATATATACGCTACTACTTGGGTTTTTAACATATGCTAACTTTGCCTAGTGCATAAATTCCTACAAATCCTTATTTGGGGTTAGAGTATTTTGTCCTTTCCACTGTTTATGTGGGCTAACCTACAAGCTCCTTGATGTGGGATTTTAGATCTACATCTACATCTACATCTGTACTCTGCAAACCATTGTGAGGTGCATGGCAGAGGATACATCCCATTTCTAGTTATTGGGGTATCCATTCACGTATGGAGTGCAGGAAGAATGATTGTTTGAATGCCTCTGTCCATTATTCTAATCTTATCCTCATGATCCCTATGTAAGCGATATGTACGGTGTTGTACTGTATTCCTAATCATTTAAAGCCTGTTCTTGGAACTTTGTTAATAGACTTTCTTAGGATAGTTTACAACTGCCTTCAAGAATCTGCCAGTTTAGTTCCTTCAGTATCTCTGTTATACTCTCCCACAGATTAAATAAACCTGTGATCATTCATGCTGCCCTTCTCTGTATATGTTCAATATCCCCTGTTAGTCCTATATGGTATGGGTCTCACACACTTGAGCAATATTCTTGTTCTTGTTCTTTATTTGTCTATGGATCATTTCTTACAATGATATTGGACACGTCATGTTTACATAAAGCTTAAATATACACATTGAAAATACTGATATATATCAATTAATGTGTTATTGCATTTATAATCTGACTGACATATATAGCAAATATACATAACAGTCACTTTTAATGACTTTTTTGTGAAAATTCTTTAACATGTTATATAATTTTCACAAAAAAGTCATTAAAAGTAAATTATAAAAGGCACCAATGACAATAAAGTTCATTTTTCTGTAATTCCTTGGTCTTCACTCAGCACTGACAAGAAAAACAGAGAAAAATTAGTGATTTTTGGAAAACAAGAAACATTGCATCTACCTGGTTGGTTTGATCCAAAGCTTTCAATATGTTATGTGAGAAAAGTGTGAATTGGGTTTCACATGGTCAACGTTATTGAAATCTGTGCTTCTTGGCTTTGAGGGGATCATTCTGTTCAAGATACCTCATTACGTTTGAGCTCAGAATATGTTCTTAGACTCTACAACAAATTGATATCAAGGATATTGGACGGTAATTTTGTGGATCACTTCTACTATCCTTCTTGTAGATGGTTGTGATGTGTACCTTTTTCCATATAACAAATGACCCTGTATACAGAAGTTGCCGTTTGTGGTTTAACTTCTCATATTTTGTATATTTTGGGTGTGTTCTTATGAGTAACATGTTCTACATGGAACTGAACAGTGCATCCTAATCTCTTATCATACAATTTCTTTCTTTGTTCTGCATTTTCCTCAAGATTGGCCAACGTCTGGTATATTTTATCCTCAAGTGGCATTTCTTTTATAGGAATTTTAGGCAGTGAATTTTCCCAGTCATCTATGTGTCTTCTTCCAATCAGTAATTTAGCTGGTCTAAAGCCACTAGAGATATGTGGAAAGTTGTTGATGATCTGTTAGAATGGCATAACTTACTCAATACATGTTGCATTTTTTTTAGGAGGTATAGGTGCAAATAAATCTATTGAATTCCTAAAATATTCTATCAGGCTTGCATCTGGATGGAATTGGGATAATAGTATGTGTTTAATTCTGTTAGTGTTAATGAAAATTTTCCATTGGTTACCTAAAAAACAGTATGCATTACCAGTTAATAATATTTCTAGCATTCCTACCCTTGAGAGACAGTCTTCTGTGACTCTTCTAATGATGTTACTTGCAGTCAGTGACCCCAGTTTGACATATTTTAAAAGAAACATTGTACAGAGCAACAATGTATTTTACACCTCCTTTTCCTTGTGGATAGGGCCCATCAGCATCCAAAGATGCTATTTGTAAAGGTCTTGTTTGCAGTATCGGGTGCAGCTCAGTTAGTTAGGACTTGTTTGAATGTTTTGTCTTTTGGCATGTAATATACTTTTGTATTGCATGAAGGACCTTCCATCTCAAATTAGTATAGTTACAGTAGGTATTTTTTTCTTTTTTTTTTTGCAAGTGCACTTTGAAATGCCATAATGACCCCAAACATTGTGAGTACACACCATAAGATTGTCCACATAGTCTTCTGGCAAACAAATGCACCACTGGCTTTGATCTGGGTGGTTGTGGTGAACCAAGACCCCTTTGTAAATCATAAAACAATCATGAAATTATCATCGCCATTTTGTAATAGTTTCGATCTTAACCTTTCACTATCTCAGTTCTGCTTGTTGCACGTCTTAATGTAATATGGCTGTTATGTCTTATCTCGCATTAACAAAATCCTGATTTCTGAATTATGTTCCATAAATTCAAGAAATTAGTCAAGACCCATAGGTAGCCTTGACAAGGCATCTGCAATTACATTTTGGTTGCCTTTAACATACAGAGCGAGCACTAAGTCTTGCACTGAGTATAAAAATTTATAACAGAAGAATTGTTTGACATAATCAGTTACATTTGATGCTCTTACTACGTTTTTTTAAGACCACTTACGTTAGTAAACCTCAACGTGTGCTCCCTTGGTAGCTCGGAGAGTGTTCAGGCGGTATTCCAGTTCCCACCAGGTGTTTCGTAACATGTGTTCTGTCACAGTACCCACAGCAGCTTGTATCCTAGCCTTCAGTTCATTGACATCAGCAACTGGTGTGATGAAGACTCTGTCCTTGATATAGCCCCAGAAAAATAAGTCAAGGGGGCATAATGTCTGGAGAGTTGGGTGGCCAGGGTGTTGGACCGTTCCTTCCAATCCACCAATCTGAACATTACTCCCCTCTCCAGACATTATGCCCCTTGACCTTTTTTCTGGGGCTATATCAAGGATAGAGTCTTCGTCAACCAGTTGCTGACATCGAAGAACTGAAGGCTAGGATACAAGCTGCTGTGGGTACTGTGACAGAACACATGTTATGAAACACCTGGCGGGAACTGGAATACTGCCTCAACATTCTCCAACCTACCAAGAGAGCACACGTTATGATTTACTAACATAAGTGGTCTTAAAGAAAACAAGTAACACTAGCCTATGTAATGGCATCAAATGTAAATTATTATGTCAAACAGTTATTCTGTAATAAATTGTTATAATCAGGGCAAGACTTTGTGCTCACCCTGTATATGATCTCAAAGTCAGACAAATACAAGCACTATCTGGCTCTTCTCAATGTAAAGTTTGCAAGTTAAAAGAAAGGACAAGGATGACCACAAAAAATTTAGTGTCTCTACCCTAAAGGTAGTATTCAAACTTTTTAAACCCCCATATGAGGGCCTGAAGTTCTGTTACAGAATATCACCGTTCGGACTCAGATAATGTTTGACTAGCAAAACTAATCTCCTGGGGGGAGGGGGGGGGGAGGAGGGGGTTAGTTCCCCAGCCTCATGAGTGATCTGGAACACACAAGCACTTAGCCCTTACAATGACGTATTGGTACGTAAATAAAAATCTTGACCCATATCAGGGTGGTGTAAAATATTAGCATTCAGTAGGGCATCCTTTATGCTGTCAAAATCAGCCTGACACTGGTTAGTCTGTGTTCGTGGGTGGTTCATTCTTAGAAGATTTAACAAGGCATCACTATTCAGAAGTTGTTCGAGTACGAATTTTCTAAGAAATTATATTAGGCCTAAATATGCCTTTAGCTGCTGCTTATTCTGAGGTGCAGAAAATGTCTGATTGCATCAAGTTTCTGTGGGTCTGGGTGTATAGCATTTGGAAATATTATATGGCCAAGGAATTTAACCTTCTCTTTTGCCAAAAATGTATTTCATTAGATTGGCTGTGTCTCTTAACTCTGGAAACCTGTGTAAACGTTTTGCCCAGTTGGGGGTGGCTATTAGTAGATTGTCAACATAAACAGTGACCCTGCTAAGTAATTCAGGTTCCAAGACTCGATCCAGGGTAGAAATAAATATGACCACCCTTACGTTGAGGCTGAATGGTAAGATGCAGAATTCATAACTTCTGCCCCCACACATAGAGGCTGTGTATTTTTGGATATCCTCATGTAATGTGTTCTGCCAGTATGAGGCTCTCAAATTTGTTATTGTGAGGTATTTGACATTACGGATTTTTAATAATTGTTCCTGTAGTTTGTCAGGGTGCATCCTAACTGGTATGACAACTTTATTTATCCCTCAGGTGTCAAACACGAGGCAGACACTACCATCTGGCTTAGAAACAGCCAGGATAGGTCTACAGTATGGGAAGAAAGAAGGCTGTACAATTTCGTAATCTACTATTCTATTAATTTCCTTTCTCATTGCCCCCTTCTTCACCCATGGAATGCTTATCTGACTATCAGTTCCTGAAGCTCCTCTTTTTGGTCTCCAGTTAAACACACAGATTCACTTACCTCATTTTGTATGACATTAGGATCTATGTCCTCTTCTGGTAGCTCTTCAACCCCCTGTATACGTAAAAACATGACAGCTGGATAAAATAATTGTATGTTGATGTTTGAGGTGTGCTCTTGGTTATTTTCATTTGTGTCTGTTTTAAACAAATCTCCTGAGAATTGTTGGTCGTTTATTGTAAAATGGCATTTCTCTTTTCCTGTATCAATTTGTGCCTGATGTTTTCTAAAAGTGTCCATACCAGTAAGGCAATTTACTATCAATTTCTCATCCACCAGAAAAATGCACTGTAAAGAAAAATTATCAATTTTAACAGGGATTAATGCTTGCAGTTTGTCCCCCTTAGACTTGCTTCCTAATGTTGTCTGTATTTTGCAGTTCTGAACTGGAAGTGTTGGGATGCAGCCTCACTTTTACAATTCATCAAATGATCCCTGAGATATCATGTTAGTCGTGGTGCTAGTATCTTCTACCATAGGTACAGTTAAGTCAAATATTTGGGCATTAACAATTGCTTGCACTCACCATCTCCTTCATGGTAAATGGTATTTTCTGGTGCAATTCATCTCTGATATATCTGCTCTGAACACATATAATGAAACAGTTTTTAATTAGCTTCATGCCTCCATCCTCTCCACTGGTCAACGAATGGAGGTCCATCGATACCTGTTTAAGTTTTCCTGCCTAACTGGAGTATTGACCTCCTTATTTGAGGTGATGTCAACTAAGTGTACATTGTGGGCTTGGCTCCTTCAGTTGGTGTCTTGTACAGCTCCTGATCTGAAATATTGATGGCCTAGCCCACTACTAAAATGTAATTGTGGTTATGTTGGCTATAACCAGTTTTTGGTGGATTGTTTAATTGGCTGATTGCATTTTGTCCTTGCCAACTGCTGCACTGGTTATTGCCACCAGTCAGCACTGCATTGTCCACCTGTTAGCTGTACCCTCTCTGATCAGTACAGCCTGACCAGTTAAAATTTTCTGCTTGATTAGTCTTGTGCCCATGTTTATATTTTTGGCCATTCCCATTGCCAAAATGGTTCCCACTACCATTGCTTTGAGATGTGTATTGTTGCAACTGTGTTGTTTATAGTTACCATTACGACCTTGCTGTTTGCTGAATCCTGGGGGCTCAATCTGTGTGCTGACATTTTGTTTGCACTGGCGCTTCCTCATAAATAAGATCAATAGAATTGAGTAGTGATAAAAAATACTCTTTCATATTCCGGAACGGAAATTAATTTTTCACAGATGTGTGAAGGCAGTTGACTTTTCAAAATCCTTAACACTTCAATATGGGAGGCTAGATTCATCCGGTACTGAATTTTATTCAAATACTTCTCAAAATATTTTCTTAGCCCCTGATTTTGCTACTGAATGGTGTTGGATTAAAAACTCCATGGCACAATGTCTCCTGTACTATGGCAGACCAAAATTTGTCCAAAACTGTTCTCTCGAACTATTCATAAGTGTAACATCTTTCTGCCATGCCCATGGCTCATAGCAAGACATTGCCTTCCATGTATCCTATAACAAAATGGATCTTTTATGTGTCCTACCAGTTTCTAGGCAACACATTATGAAAGGCTCTTATGAGTACCATCAGATTCATTCTTTTACCTTCTGATGCAAAAATAGGGAACTGTCTATACTTTAATAAACCTTCATCTGCTAATCAGGTGGAAAGACATGCAGGAATGTCTGTTGCTGATGTGGCTTTGTTGTGGTACATGGGATTATATTCTGAGCATGGATGTGCAACAGGTACGGTAGTCAGCAGTACCTGCTGCACCTTGTAACTTCTGTCTACTTCACATGATGGGCTTGGAACAAATTACAGATAGGTACTATGATTATTTATTCAGTCTAATGGCACTTGCCTGCTTGGCATCGGATTTTTTTATATTACTTTTGCAGCATTGATTAGTCTACTCCACAACTTTTCCTCTGCTGCTTTAATGCCCAAATCTGTCCTAGCTAATAGTTCATTCTCTTTTGCTTTCATCACTTCCTCAACTACTTCCACATAAGTCCTATGTTCCTGAACTGCTTTTGCACCAGGGTAGTAACTTTGTCTAACATACATGCTCCAGCCCTATCCTTTAATTCTGTTACATTAATGTCAGTTTTTCATCTTTTTGCACAAACTGACTGTTTAAATTTAAATTATCTAGTTTCAATGATAATTCATGTACCTCTTCTGGCAAACCGTTACGCACTGATTGCAACTTGTTTACAGCGCCTGTTGGATGTCCAAATTCTTACATATTTGTGATTGTGCGTGTTGCATTTTTGTTTGTAAATGACTTACACCTTTTAACTTGCCTGCCAACTGTCTTTGTGACTCATCTACAGACGACATTCTTTGATTCAAGTTATTTATATTGTGAGATAAGTCAGTAAACAACATTGCTTTTAATTCCTTTCTGCTGTTTACAAGTTTACTCGTTAATTCATTGGGCAGGTCAGTACATAAATTCTGACTGAAGTCGTTGAACCACTGTGTTAAATTAACTTTAAGACCATAAAACACCCATTTTATAAAAATTTTTAAGTGTGTTAAAATGTTACGTATGTTTTTCAGCAAGTTTGCTACATGTTTGCTTTTGTTTCCTTGTAAAATCATTTTTTAAATCATTGATTTGTTGATCTCAAGTACTGAACTTCACATCAAAGTATCTCTTGCATTAATTGCATCATAGTTTGGGGTACCTTGTGTGCCCACCATGTTTCATTCAGTTATATTCCCATTAGGTGTCTGTGTCACAGGGAAAGTATAATTTAATGAATCCATACTATTGCACCTTTCATTCCCAGCATGGGAGAAAATGCTTCCCATGAAAACTGGAAAGTCGTTGCATCTATCATAATCATGGTGGCAGCACAGATTACAACATTACTGTCTTCTGTCTCCATAGCATTTAAAGGGTATAGTTGATGGTCACAGCGACCATTTTCAACTTCCCTGTCATTTGTTGTTATGTCCATGTCAGTGACATCTTGTCACTTTATATTTGCTAATGGAATACCAACAAAGGACATATCTGATGCACTCATTTTTGCTACTTTCAATAAAATAAACAAACAACTGAAAATTATGGAATAAAACATCTTTTTCATAATTATGATGATACTACTTCACAGCCTGATCTGTATTGCATCACTGGCATATACTACAACTCATTATTAGCATGCACACACTCCTTAACATCAAAATAATGTGTTAACATAAATAACTACCTTCTTGAAAAGACTGCATCAAACTGGGATTAAGTTGGAAAAGGTGCTATGACTACTCTTGGAAGAGGCGCTACTAAGCGCAGTCACAGAAGCAATATGTCATACATTTTATTACCTTCACATTGCTCTTTTTGGTCTTTTTGGGATTAATTCTTCAGTTAATCCTCTCTGGTTTATTCATACCATTTATCTACACCACTGGCCATTAAAATTGCTACACCAAGAAGAAATGCAGATGATAAAGGGGTATTCATTGGACAAATATATTATACTAGAACTGACATGTGATTACATTTTCATGCAATTTGGGCACATAGATCTTGAGAAATCGCTACACAGAACAACCACCTCTGGCCGTAGTAACGACCTTGATATGCCTGGGCATTGAGTCAAACAGAGCTTGGATGGCGTGTACAGGTACAGCTGCCCTTGCAGCTTCAACATGATACCACAGTTCATTAAGAGTAGTGACTGGTGTATTGTGACGAGGCAGTTGCTCGGCCACCATTTACCAGACGTTTTCAGTTCGCGAGAGATTTGGAGAATGAGCTGGCCACGGCAGCAGTCGAACATTTTCTGTATCCAGAAAGGCCTATATGTAGGGTTTCACAGGGATTGAATGAAGGGTAGAGCCACGGGTCATAAGACATCTTTAATGTAACGTCCACTGTTCAAAGTGCCGTCAATGCGAACAAGAGGTGACCGATCCCGTCTAACCAATGGCACCCCATACCATCACTCTGGGTGATATGCCAGTATGGCGATGACAAATACACGCTTCCAATGTGCGTTCACCACAATATCACCAAACACAGATGTGACCATCATGATGCTGTAAACAGAACCTGGATTCATTCGAAAAAATGATGTTTTGCATTCGTGCAGCCAGGTTTGTTGTTGAGTACCCCATCACAGGCACTCCTGTCTGTGATACAGCGTCAAGGGTAACCGCAGCCATGGTCTCCAAGCTGATAGTCCATGCTGCTGCAAACGTCTTTGAACTGTTCGTGCAGATTGTTGTTGTCTTGCAAACGTCCCCATCTGTTGACTCAGGGATCGATACATGGCTACAAGATCCGTTACAGCCATGTGGATAAGATACCTGTCATCTCCACTGCTAGTGATACGAGGCCATTGGGATCTAGCACGGTGTTCCATATTACCCTCCTGAACCCACTGATTCCATATTCTGCTAACAGTAATTGGATCTCGACCAACGCAAGCAGCAATGTCGCTATACGATAAACCACAATTGTGATAGGCTGCAATCCGAACTTTATCAAAGTCGGAAACGTGACGGTACACATTTCTCCTCCTTATACGAGGCATCACAACAACATTTCACCAGGCAACGCTGGTTAACTGCTGTTTGTGTATGCAAAATTGGTTGGAAACTTTCCTCATGTCAGCACATTGTAGGTGTCGCCACCGGCGCTAACCTTGTGTGAATGCTCTGAAAAGCTAATCATTTGCATATCACAGCATCTTCTTCCTGTCGGTTAAATTTCATGTCTGTAGCACGTCATCTTTGTGGTGTAGCAATTTTAATGGCCAGTAGTGTATCTCTCCTCTGTTATGATGTCAACAATATTCCAAACGTGGAACAAAAAAAGCCAATAATAACTAACATAATGATAGATTACAAAATATACAATTATATAACATTTAAACAATAACCTGATCCGTTCTGTCTGTGACACCAAGAAAGGAGCAGTTGCCATTGTATAAAAATACAATTAATTTGACAACAGAGGAATGTATGATGATAGTATCATACTCAGCAGCGCCAGTTGATTGGTTAAGGAGCTCATTCTGTTTGAATTGTGTCATTATGTTTGAGCATAGAATATGTTCTAAGATCTTACAGCAAATAGGAGTCAGAGATATTAGATGACAGTTTTGTGGCTCGGTTTTTGCTATGCTTCTTGTAGATGGAAGTGACCGGTGCTTTCTTATAACTACTGAGCATGGTTTTTGTATCAGGGGTCCACAGTAGATTACCATTAAAAGAAGAGGTAAGTCAACTTCTAATTATATATATAGTATGATAGGGATTGCATCAGACCCTGGAACTTAGTTTAGTTTTAATAATTTCATGTATTTCTCAACATCATAGATGCTATATTTGTTTCACTCATTTTTTCAGTGATATCAGAATGAAACTGAGGCAATTCTCCTGGGTTTTCCTTCATAAAGGAACATTTGAAAATGGAGTAAATCACTTCTATTTTTGTCTTTGATGCCCTCGATTTCACTTTCTGTCTCATCTGTAAGTGACTGGACACTACCTTTAATAGCACTATTATGTAAGTCCAGAATTTCCTTGGGTTTTGTGAGGAATCTTTTGATAATATTCTGCCACACTAGTCATCAAGTGCTTCATGCATTGCCCTTTCAGCAGCCAAACATGTTTCATGCGACATCTGTCTAGAGTCCTATGATTTGTTTTACACAATTATGAGTGCTCTCTCTTTTTTTAGGAGTTTTTTTTACTGTGACTGTATGCTATGGAGGGTCCCTCCCATGATGAACTGTTGTAGTTTGTACATATTGTCCAGTGTATGGTTAATTATTTTTTTTTTAAGTGGAGCCGTAGTTCATCTGGATGCTCCTGTCCTAAGCTAAAAGTTTCGAGTTCTTCACCAAGATGTGGCACAACAGCTTCTTTACTGAAAATACAAATCTTACTACATGTTTTAGTTGCCCTTTGTACCTTAGTAATCATTACTGCCACAATCACCTCATCGTCAGTGGTACCTGTTACGATGTGAACAGCCTCAAAGAGGTCAGGTCTACTTGTTGCCATTAGATCTAATTTATTTCCATCATGAGTGAAGTTGTGAACCATCAGCTCTAGACTTTTTCAGAGAAGGCTTTTACTAATGTGTTCATAGGATGTCTTGTCACACTGTCCACTGACAGAACTGTAACTATCTTAATTGCTTGTTGGATGATTAAAGTCTCCTCCAGTGATTACAGTATGATTGTGGAACTTACATAATAGTGAACTGAGATTTACTCTTAAGTTACATCAGGAAGTGAATCTGGTGCTTGATAGAGGGGTCCAATTATGATTTTATGCAAGCTGCTGATATTGAGTCTTGCCAATGTAATATCGTAGCCATCCTGCTGCCTCTGTACTGCTTTGGAACTGTAGGTAGTTCAGAAGAATGTCACAGCTTTCTGAGAGGTTATTGTCACCATTATCTTATTCATCTGGGTGTTTAACATTTGGGGCAGCCAATCTGCCTAAGTGTTGAATGCTGGTAAAAAGGAGCTGTGGCTAGATATGTTTACCTTTTGGTAATTGAACAGAATTTGTTATATATGAATTGTGATCCTATACCTGACACTATGATGTGTGATCCCTCTGTAGAAAATATAGTTGGTAGTGTTCATATCATAATCATAACTATCATGACAGCCGTAGACAATTTATGGAAGATTCCAAAGAGAATCACAATGAGCGGGCCTGTGAAAGTGATGTGTGTGGATAACAGAATTGATCAGTGGAAAATGGCTGTATTGGAGCTTATTGGTTTTCTGCACTTGATCTTTAGACCCAGACTACATGATAATATCAGGATCAGTGCTTGGCAACTATACAGGTTGCCTCATCAATGCCTCCATTTCAGTCATCCCTGAGTGTGACACATATAATAATTGGGGAATGTAAGATCAGAGTTTGGGTTAGGATCAACACTTAAATTGTTCTGAGACCAGTGGAAGCACTCCCTGGCTAAATTGTAGTTTGTGGAGCAATGGTGCCAAATCCATGATTTTGTTATGATTAATGGTAAACCTATAGGGCCAAAACTGTGGTTTTATCATTGTGATAAAACAACTGTGACATATTATTTTGTTTAGATATCAACGCTGATACATTAATTTTGCCAGTTCCTGTGCTGTTAATGGAAATTTGCACAATGGGTCATGAAAGTTTCCAGCTGATTGACAACAAAGTGTCATTTCAGAATTCTGTGGTGATTGAGCAGTAGGTCAGTAGTGAATCCCCTAATGATGACTGCTTAAGAACGTGACCTACCACCCAGTCACTGTGCCATTTTATTGGATAGGTCCCCTGGGGCCAACATGTGACATTAATGGCTTGGGTATGTAATAAGGTGAAGTTTGGTCCCATGTAAAAAGAAAAATACAAAACTGTGTTATGCCAGTGCCTCTTTCCAATGTACCCATAGTTCACCTATGTCATTGATAATATGTTTGAAGTGTATGCGATGGGTTGCTCAAAACCATCAAGGGTCTTAAGTGTTGGTGTCTATGTCAAGTAGTAAGATACTTGTCTCAAGAAATAAATATCTCTCTGGTATAAATGTGGTCAGGCAGGAAGCATACTTTTGTTTGAAGTTCAGTGTGAACTTGTTGTAATAGTTGATTTTGTACAAGAATGAGTGGAGCTCTTTCAGATTTTGAGCCTACTTTTTGCAATTTTTCAAATATTTGTGTAAATTTGTCAGGTTCCATTCCAGGTAGTCCCTGTGGTAATTGTTATATCAAGACAATTAGCAGGTTGTGAGACCCCTTGCATCAACAGCTCCAAATACTTTTAGAATATTGCTGATGCAATGAAAACTTTTGTATTCACTGAATGGCATATTTAATGTAATGATACACTGTGATTCTACACTTACAGGTAAGCGCAGATACTCAACAGCTAGCTCTATTAATATATAGTTCACCCCCCCCCCCCCCTCCTCATAAGCTTCACTTCAGGCAACTAACACAATTTCATATTGTGACATTAGACTTTTTAATCACTGCAATGGGTGAGATCTGCTGGTGTAATGTAACTGGTGTTGGCACAGTTGAATCCTGTTCATGACTGTGTTCAGCTCTAACTGCTTTCTGCATTGAAAATGCCTTGTGCCTGGTATGGAAAAAATGAGGAATAGCATTAGATGTTGAAGAAATGTGAACCTGAAAGTTTTGTGGCACTCCCACATCATTTTTAAATAAATCAGAGTATTCCTTAAACAAGGATTCCAAGCTACTAAACAGAATAGTGTTAGAAATAAAATTTATAGAATTTTGTATCTGAAAACCAAAAATACTGTGTAGACATCTAATGTCAGCTGCTACTGGTTGATTTGATTTGATTTGATTTGATTTGATTGATTGATTGATTTGATTTCTTTATTAATCCATGTAACAATTTACATTGTGTGGATTTCGTCAGCAAAATCATATACAATACAATATACCTACAAATTATGCACATAAAATTCAAAATTTGTGTAAATATTAAAGTATGTTACATTAGTTTTATATCCTTATGTAATTTTCTTATAGTACTGTAAAATTTTGGATTTCATATTTTAATTATTTCCTCATGTATTACAATGCAGGCTACTTTAATTTCACTACATGTTTTAATTCAGATAGTCCGTTACTGCATAATAACTTTTATTTAATAAAAAATTTTTTAGTTCTGTTTTGAACTGTCCAATTGTGTCAATATCTTTTATATTTTGGGGTAATTTATTATACAATTTAACAGCATTGTACAACAAGCTCTGCTGCGTTTTAACTTTATTTTTTCTCTCTAGATGCAGATTGTATTGGTTTCTGGTTCAATAGCTGTGTACTAAAGAATTTTTAACATAGCAGTCAATATTTTTCTTTACATACATAATACTTTGAAAGATGTATTCACAGGGGACAGTTAGGATTTCCGGCTTTTGGAAATGTTCAAGGCAGTGAGCCCTACTGCCATTCTTGGTTATTATACGAATTGCTCTTTTCTGTAATTTGAAAACTATTTGAATATTTTTACTGTTGACTCCCCAAAATATTATTCCATAGGTAATAACAGAGTGGATATAAGAAAAATATACAGATCTGACACATGTAGTATCACACACTGCAGTCAGAATTCTAAGAGCATAGCATGCTGTAGCGATTCTGTTACTAAGTATTTTAATATGTTCCTCCCACTTTAACTGATTATCAACATGCATACCAAGAAATTTTGTGTAGTCTACACATTCTGTAGTTTCATCGTTTAACTTAAAGTTGTTATAGTGTGGTTTTTTGCAGACGTAGAAGTTTACAGCATTTGTTTTTTTAAAATTTAGTGTTAAGTTTATTATTGGATGCCCACTCACGTGCACTGTTTAGTGTTTGTTCGGCTTTTTCTTTCAGTGCATCTGGTGATTTGTCATTGATTAGTACATTTGAGTCATCTGCAAACAATATTGTTTGTCCATGCTTGATGCTCTGTGGGAAGTCATTTATATAAATGAGGAACAGTATTGGGCCAAGGACACTACCCTGTGGGATACCTATATTTACATAATTTGGGTCTGAAGTATACTTTACAACATAGTTTGAGCGACTTGAAATATGTGAGATTTCAGTTATCTGTCTTCTATTTTTTAGATATGACTGAAACCACTTTTTCACAAGTCCCCTTATTCCCAGTTCATCTAACTTGTTGTGGTCTACTGTATCAAACGCTTTAGTTAGATCAAGAAATATACCTGTTGTGTAGTTCCCTCTATCTAACGCTTCTAGAATGTGTTTTGTGAGGTGTGCTGTTGCTGATTCTGTGCTTTTCCCTGATCGAAATCCAAACTGGTCAACAGACAGTAAGTTGTATTTATTTAAATAATTCATTAGCCTATCTTTCATAATAGTTTCTAATATTTTTGCAAAGCATGAGAGTAGAGAAATTGGCCTATAATTTTCAATTTTTCCTGCATCACCTTTTTTGAAGAGATGTAGTAATTTAGCATATTTTAAATAGTCTGGAAAGTAGCCCTGCTTGAAAGATTGATTGGCTCGCACTTACACACTTAATGTACAGTTGGCTTAAACGTTATATAGTCATTTAAAGCATTACACTGGTGACTGGGTGTTAACACACTTTGTCTTCCTGCCACCAAAAGCAGAGAGGTGATACACCAATATATTTCTGTTGTGATAGTGCCACGACATTTAACAGTGCCGCCACGACAGTACGCACAAACGGCGATAGAGGCGCTCCGCAAATCAGATGAGCGCGGGAGCGCCACCTAGCTACGAACGGCACCGGCCGCATGTCACGGCACAGCAGTCGAATACGAGAGACTGAGTTGTAATCATGTGATCAGCTATTGTTTCTAAGAGAGAGTGTGAAAATCCACGCAATTATTGTGATTAAAGGTTATAACACTTTTTGGCGACGAGGATGGGATATTTTCACCGCGTTGTGGATTTGCGTGTTCGTGACGGGGCAAACATGGAACAGCTTATGCAAGCGCTCATTGAACAACAAACACAGCTGACGGCAGCGATTCAGGCGTTGTCGACGTCGCTTACTCATCGTCTGTCTTCCTCTTCTCCGCCTCCATTCCCTCCTTACGACGAGGCCGCTGAAGACTGGGAGAATTATGAGAAGCGTTTGCGGCAACACTTCTTGGCTTTCGGCGTTGTCGACGCTCCTATGTGTAAGTCATTATTTCTATCTTGGATTTCCCCTCGGGTCTATCAGCTGCTATCTCAGTTAGCCCCTCTGCGGGAACCAGCCTCCCTGTCCTTCCAAGAAATGTGTGACTTATTGTCTGCCTATTATCGAACAAACACCCACGTCGTTGCCGCCCGCGTGGCGTTCTACCGGTGTCGTAAACAGCCCCATCAATCTTACCGGGCTTGGGCGGCGGAACTACATGGCCTGAGTAGGAAATGTCAGTTTGTCACGGACACTCATCACGAATCTTATGCGGATTCAATGGTTAGGGATGCTATTCTACGGCTTGCTCCTGATAAAGAAGTTCGGCAACGTGCCCTACAACTGCCAAACCCGTCGTTGTCGGAAGTTCTAAGCATCGCTCAATCCTTTGAAGTGTCTCACGCTGCTGGCGCGCAAATAGACGCGTGGTGTGATGTAGGCGCTGTACAGTCAACTCTCGACAAGGACAATTTGCCTGTTGCACAGGAGAACGAAGATGTGGCGGCGGTTCACTCGCGTAAACAACGTCGCGTTGGGCCGCAACGCTTGCAGCGAAACCAGCAACCACAGAAGCCGGTTCGTTCCGCGCTTCCTTCTTGCCCCCGTTGTTTCGTACAGCACGACAGGGCAGCGTGTCCAAAACGTTGGGCCACGTGTAATTCATGTAGGAAAAAAGGCCACATTGCTTCTGTGTGTCAGTCCCATAAAGTTCCTGTCGACGAGGACGAGGCGTCGGACATGGATGTTCACTGTGTGCTTTCTCAAACAAATAAGTTGTTTGTTACTGTTCGTGTTCTGAATAAAGACATCCGCATGCAAGTGGACACTGGCTCTGCAGTAACTCTCATTAATTCTCGCACGTATTTGGCGTTGGGCTCCCCTCCTTTGTCTCCAGTTACGCGCAATCTGAGGACTTATAATCAGCAGAAAATTCCTATCATGGGCCAGTTTGATGCTTCCACTGCCTACAAGTCTGTTGTTCGGCCCCTCACGTTTTATGTGGTGGATCATGCGGGCACTGAAAACCTGTTCGGTTATGATGCTTTCCAGTTGTTTGGGTTCTCCATTGATGATGATGTGCACCTCATATCTGAGGACATTCCGTATCAACAGCTTGATGGATTGTGTTGTGAATTTTCGTCCGTGTTCTCTGCTGGTCTGGGTTGTGCCAAGGATTTTGCAGCCCACATTACTCTTAAACCTACGGCTCGCCCTAAGTTTTTCCGGGCACGCCCTATTCCAGTGGCGTTGCGTGCACCTGTCAAGGCTGAGCTAGACAGGTTAACAGCTTCAGGGATTCTCCTTCCGGTTACCTCCAGCGAATGGGCATCGCCGATCGTGGTGGTTTCTAAACCAAACGGGAGTCTGCGATTGTGTGGTGACTTTAAAGCCACTGTCAACGCTCAGAGCGTCATTGACACTTATCCTCTTCCTCGTCCTGAGGAGTTGTTTACCAAGCTCGCTGGGGGCCAGTTCTTTTCCAAACTTGACTTATCGGAGGTGTACCATCAGTTGCCGTTGGACGCTCCTTCCAAGGAATTTCTCGTTATCAACACTCCTTGTGGGTTGTATCAGTACCAGCGATTACCATTTGGCGTCGCTAGCGCACCGGCCATTTTTCAGCGGTTTTTGGAACAGCTCACGGCTTCTGTTCCCGGCTGCATAAACTATCTGGATGACATTGTTGTCACGGGAGCCTCCACTGCGGAGCACCTTCGTAATTTACGTTCACTGTTTCGAGTTTTGCATTCGGCTGGGTTGAGGTGCAATCTGGACAAGTCACAGTTCTTCCAACACTCCATTGAGTATCTTGGTTTCCAGTTGTCCCGTGAGGGCATACGCCCTCTCCGTGAGCACGTTGCGGCCATTAACGCTCTACCCCAGCCGTCTACGGTCAAAGAACTTCAGGCGTTTCTAGGCAAGATTGCTTATTATCACAAATTCATTCCATCCGCAGCAGCGGTAGCTTATCCTCTGCATCAGCTGTTACGCAAAAACGTCCCCTTCTGTTGGTCCGACGGGTGTGAGCAGGCTTTTGTCCGCCTGAAGGCTCATTTGCAGTCGGCGCCTTGTCTTGCCACATTCCGTCCGGGTCAGCACTTGGTTCTGGCGACTGACGCGTCACAGTATGGCCTAGGGGCTGTTCTCGCCCATCGGTATGAGGATGGGTCGGAACGACCCATTGCCTATGCTTCCAAGACCCTCAACGAGGCGCAACGGCGTTACTCTCAAATCGAAAAGGAGGCGCTCGCTATCATTTATGCTCTAAAAAAGTTCAGCGTTTTTTGTATGGTTCTAAGTTTCACCTCATCACCGACCACAAACCGCTGGTCTCTCTGTTCAGCCCCTCGGCGTCACTTCCGGATAAGGCAGCTCACCGCCTGCAACGTTGGGCCTTATACCTGTCTCGTTTTCATTATGAGATTCACTATCGCCCCACGGCCCAGCACGCAAACGCGGATGCATTGTCGCGATTGCCAATGGGCCCCGACCCTGTTTTCGATCGCGATGAACTCCTCTGTTTCCACATTGATGAGGAAGAACGTCGTGCAGTCGAGGGCTTTCCACTTACAGGTTCGCAGGTCGCGTCAGCTACTGCGCGGGACCCGGTCCTGCGTCGGGTGATCGGTTTTGTTCAACGAGGTTGGCCAGACACGACCGGGGGCCGGGCATCGGATCCCCTTCGCAACTACCATGCCTTGCGCCTTCGTCTGTCTGTTCGTGATGGTGTTGTTCTTCTGGCCACGGATGGCGCATCTCCACGGGTCGTGGTGCCAGCCTCTCTTCGCAAAGATGTTCTCAAACTGTTGCACGGAGGCCATTGGGGTATTTCTCGGACTAAGTCCCTGGCCCGCAGGCACGTTTATTGGCCCGGCATTGATTCGGACATCGCCCATATGGTTGCTGCATGTGGCCAGTGTGCTCAACAACTGGCGGCACCTCATACAATGCCCTCTCCGTGGCCTGATCCAGCTCAGCCATGGGAACGGGTGCACGCCGACTTTGCTGGCCCCTTCCTCGGTACTTATTGGCTACTGTTGATTGACGCCTTCTCGAAGTTTCCATTTGTTGTTAGATGTCCGTCGCCCACCACTGCGGCGACGACGCTGGCTTTGTCCAAAATCTTTGCGCTAGAAGGTCTTCCATCCACGATCGTCACGGACAATGGCCCTCAGTTCTCTTCGCAGGCCTTCCGTGATTTTTGTACTGGACAAGGGATTCATCATGTTACCGCACCTCCCTTCCATCCGCAATCGAATGGGGAGGTCGAGCACCTTGTCCGCACTTTCAAATGCCAGATGAAAAAATTCCTTAGTGATTTTTCCACAGATGACGCCCTGCTGCAATTTCTGAGTTCTTATCGCTTCACGCCTCTGGGTGATCGCAGCCCTGCTGAACTCTTGCATAGCCGCCAACCGCGCACTCTACTGCACCTGCTTCACCCTGTCAGGCCTTGTACTGTGTCCCCTAGTGCGGGAAAATACTCGGTGGGCGCCGACGTGTGGGCACGAGGGTATGGATCTCGCCCTAAATGGATTCCAGAGGTGGTCAAAGCTCTTCGTGGCCGCCGGCTTTGTGAAATCCGTACGGGCGACGGCACGGTTGTTCGCCATTACGACCAGATGCGCCCACGAGTGGTGGCCACGCCTGTGCCACCGCCCCATCCTTCGCCTCCACCAGCTCGAGACGCCAGTCCTGTCGCTGCTGCCGATCTACCGTCCGTGTTGATGCAGCCGCCGTCGCTGCCGCTTCCCAGTACTCCGGAACCGGCCCCAGTCGCGACGCCGCCTTCTCTGGGACCCATCTCGCTGGAGCACACTCCCAGGTCAATGACACCTATGGATGCTGCTCCGGAGTTTTCACCCATCATCTCATCCAGGAGGCACGTTCCTCGCACGAGCTTCCGTCCTGGACATTTTCGACCATACTCCCGTGGCTCTGCGCGGGATCTCCTCGGGGCCTCACAAGAGGCCATGGATGTCTCTGCGCTGTCCATGTCTCCAAGGAAGTGAGTGTTTATTTTTTTCAAGGGGGGAAAAGTGTTGTGATAGTGCCACGACATTTAACAGTGCCGCCACGACAGTACGCACAAACGGCGATAGAGGCGCTCCGCAAATCAGATGAGCGCGGGAGCGCCACCTAGCTACGAACGGCACCGGCCGCATGTCACGGCACAGCAGTCGAATACGAGAGACTGAGTTGTAATCATGTGATCAGCTATTGTTTCTAAGAGAGAGTGTGAAAATCCACGCAATTATTGTGATTAAAGGTTATAACAATTTCAGCGTTGATTAAGGATAGAGAGTACCCACATTGAATTGAATCTCAATGTGGTTGATGAACAGTGGGATCATCAATTTAATAGAAATTCTGTTATTGGCCTCTGTAGCTGTGTAGTTATTTGCCATACCAAGGTGAAGTCTTTGGTTGGCTGTTAGAGTGGCAACATCACCATGCCCACTCAATATATGATTCCCATTTTTCACCTAACTTTGTGACTTACAACTACTACAATACTGCTAACTTAATTTTTATCTGTATTAAGTGTTGTGGAGGTGCAGTTTTTAATATGCATACTTGAAGAGATACAGTGCTATACTGTTCTTTCAGACACTGTTCAGGAAGAATTACTGACCAAATTCTTAATCATCTTAAGTTTGGGAAGGTCATTGTTGATGTTGATCTTTTGCTGTGCCTAAGTCAACTTTGAATTTACATTGTGCAGCTGATGAAATTTCAAAAGACTGAGCTATCATAAGAACCTCACCGTGATTTGGACTAGTTTTTCTTGTAGTGATATGGCAAATGCGCTGGTCAAGAGCAATATCTTGAATTAAAGCAAGATCTTGAATTAAAGACTCAGTGTAGGAGCCTTAACTGTGAGAACAGAAAGTTATGTTGTCAACCAAAACCCTGTAAGTCAGTGGCCCAGGCTCTGTAAAATTGATTCACTTCTTTCTGATACTGGTTAAATCTCAGACTAGCAGCTACTACCACTGTATACATCTCAAAATGTGAGAACAGCAACTTGCAAAAGTCGTTGAATGACAAACTACTGGTCTCTAGGAGCAGCCATAATTTGCTAACCAGCTCATAAATCTGACTACTAGGAGACAACAGAAATGCTTACTGATTTTACAAGTGGAAATATTACAAAACAGCAAAATCTGACTGCAGATAGGTATTCCACATTTTCCTCATCTGATCTAAATGTAGGTATTGTCAATGTTCACATATCAACATGCAGTGCTGTTATCAACTGGACTTCATGCTACTTGTTTGTGTACTTCAGTAGCTCATTTGCTGTTTCTATAGGTTCTCCAGCTGGTACTGTTGATGACAGTGTTGCTGTTATTGCAGCATCAAGTACTGCTGCTGCACCTCTAAAACATTAGATCAGCTGTGCACAGATTGAGTGTCTCTTGGCATATTAGTGCCATTCCTGATGCTGTAAAAGGTGGAGTGCATATGAGACCCGTGGTGAGTGTGGAAATTTTGTGGTCTGTACTAAGTCCACAATCAGAATGGCTAAAGAGCTGCTAGTTGTGTGAGCATTTCTGTACTACAATATCAACCCAAGAAGCAATACAAACAGTCCAAATAGAATTCTTCATACAAGTCCAGTTCTAAGCAAGGTTGAGATCAATTTGTGAACATAGAATGAATAGGGCTTGATAGTGAGTGGTTGTGGTAGTAGATTATGCATTGTGGATTTTGTAAGTCATTAATACCAGATTTGCAATTTCAGATCAAGCTTATACATTTGTCACTAATGTTTCTGTATTCACCCTTGGTCCAGACTTGCGCATACCAATGATAGACTGTTACTGTAGAACTGGCTGTAGCCTGAAAGCATAAATAAGTCAAAGGGATGTAGCCTGTGTTGATGGAAGATGACACTATGAAAATGTCGGAGAACTTTGCCATTCTGGATGTGTTAACAAATTATAAGGGAATAGAATGAAATTCAGTGCAATCTCTTACCTTTCCTAAATGTATAGTAGATTGACTAGTATCTTTAACAATGCATTTTTGCAATCATCTCAGTGTCATGTATGGCCTCTGTATTTATCAAGAAATTTAGTTTTACTGAATTGTTCTCTTGCTTCTTGTGTAATGGAATCCTTGTGAACAAGAAGGTATTTTCAGCTATGAAATAATATGTTTGTGATTTTGTTCACATGTATGAAGAATTTATAGCTACACAACAAAATCAATAGTTTCCTCATGATGAAACAAATTATTGGATTCCTCGTCAGGTGAAGGAAGAAATAGTTAAAGAAACACTTTACAGAATTCAGAATCTATTTTCATTAAAAATAAATGATATTGTACTAATCTTGTTATTAAACATGTACTTAATGTTTTCCTATCTAAAATACATGTTACTGTTTCATGAATTTCAAACAGGTAGAACCCCAGGTTCAACTGTATTCTCATGTGGAGGAACCGTTATTAACAAGAGATACATCTTAACAGCTGCTCACTGTGTTTCTATTGAAAACCAGAGATTGTAAGTTCTATTATGAAATTACAATTCTTGTCATCATTTTTAAAAATGTGTTCCTGTATTAAATGTCTAAAATATTCAGTGGGCATGCTTTGTTGTATATTCATTATCCTGTTACAGGAAAACTGTTCGTTTAGGTGAGCTCAATTTGTCTACAAACCCTGACTGTGAAGAGTACTGTGCTGATCCTGTGGTTGAGAGAGAAGTTGAAAGCACTGTTATCCATCCAAAGTATAATAATCCATTCCGCAAAAATGATATAGCCTTGGTCAGAGTCAGTTCAGATATCCCATATACAGGTACATAAAACAAAAGTCATTTTTTTATACTTTACAGTATTATATGAATGGTGTACTCACCCTTCCTAAAAAGTTTATTCTTGAAGTAACAAACAAAAATGTATAAAGGCAATTAAGTCCTGCTGTGGTATGCTGCATGAAAGTTAGTTTAGGAAAAAAGGTAATGTGGATAACAGATGGATCAAGACTATTAACAGCCAGTATGGAGCACAAAAATTAGATATTGGTCTTAAACTGGTGTTCTGATTAGGCCTATGAACATTTACCCAGGTGCAGTTCATAACTCAATGCTGTGAGGTATAGCCACCTCAAACAATATGATAAAATATATCTTTCAGTTACATATAGAGAATTTAAATTATTGGGAAGCATTTTGAATATTTTCCACTTGGATTTAAGTTACAGTCAATGTTTTTAGAACTGTTGATATTGAGTGATGTTTTTCAAATAAGCAGTATACTTCAGGATGTACCTTGCAATGCCAGTTAGTGCCATGTAACAAAGATTTGGGATGCCACTTCTATGAAATGAAGTTGTTTATGAGCTTCTAGAAGGCTTAGAGAGCAGAGCCTAAGGGAGTTGTACCAACCTCCATTTTCACATTCCACTGCTTGCAACTAAGAGGAATCAACAGAATGACTGAATCTTCACTGTCAAACTCCTGTCTCTGATTTGATGTGTCATTAATTCATATTAAAGTTTGCTTTTGTTAGACGTGCTCTTTTATTTCTGGCATTGCCAGTTCTGTCCACTGTAGTAAAGGCGTGCTAAGTTTGCAAAGGTCTTAGTAGAATGCATTAAAATATGGCAACATAATAGTCATCACCTAGTGAGAGTTTTATAAATGATAGTATGAAAAAAGGGCCAAAATGTATGTGGTTATCATGTATCGCAGGTTGGTAATAACACCCTTTAGATATTGTAAATGCATTTATTAGACATTGAAGCAGACGAGAACAAACATGGCAGTACCAAGGTTGCGTGCTGAGAGAGCATAGAGTAATGGTAGTCCAAAGATGCCAGAGGCACCACAGAGCCCCCACCACCCAGCAGTCAGAGCATGGCAGAGGGAAGCTTCCTCACTTGTAGTCGTAATTGTCTTGCCAGCACGGCAGTTGAAGATAGCAGCCAATGCAAGAAGTAGGCACGTTGGAAACCACTCTGTAAGAGTCCCATGTAGTCAGGTTGGCAATGTCAGAAAGCAGAGCGGCAGCGATGGCAGGCAGATCGGACAGCGCCGGAATGCAGGTTTTAAGCAGTTAATGGACACTGTCTATGGTCGTCCATTTAGATGAATTACGAACATATTCACGCTGTGATGTAACATGTGGTGGAGGCCTGAATGAGGTGGTTGCAAGGCTGCTCACATGGAGTGGTTGTGCAGCATGATAAATTCACATGATGCGAGGACCTTGTGGATGAACACTGGTGGCGTGGAATGAGGGCGTGGTGGCGGTGGGGGTGCAGGTAAGTGACGTGGTGCACATGAACCCATTCAACATAGGCCGGAAGATCCATAGCATCAGCTGACAGTGTGTTCTCCACAAACTCTGCTGGGAGGAGGAGGGGCCATTTGCCTGCGGGTGGTAGGCCATGGTGCGGAATTTAGTGACACCACAGAGTTAACACAGTCAATTGAAGTGTGAGGATTTGAACTGTCATCCCTGATCAGTCATGAGGGAAGGGGGGCAGCCAAACTTAGCAACCCACACGGATACGAAAGAGCGAATGATGGTCTCAGCTGTGATGTTGATGAGAGGGACCACCTCGACTCAGCAGGTTACATGGTCGATGATTGATAATATGTATCTATACCCCTCGGAAGGGGGGAGAGCAGACCAACCATGTTGATGTGCACTTGTCGAAGATGACCTCTTGGAATGTCGAACTTGCCTAATGAAGGTTGAGCATGCCTGCGGACCTTGATACACTGGCATGGGATGCATGAATGGGTCCAAGTGCCGCAGTTGTGCTTCACACCAGGCCAGATGAAGAGTTCAGTAACCAGCCTCATTCAAGGGTGGTTCAAGTTGTGCAAAGCATTAAAGACCTCACGCCAAAGAGCAGAGGGTACTAAGAGACAAGGAGTGCCTATAGAGATGTCTCAAAGGACTGGGGTTGTCGACTCATGCAGGACATGAAGCTGGACAGCGAGCGATGACTCATTGTCTGAAACTAATTTCTGCGTATCGTTGTCTTCAGTCTGAAGTCGGGCGAGCTCATCCAAGTTCAACGGTGCAGTTAGAACACAGATGCATGATAGGTAGTCTGCCACAACATCCTCCGCACTTCAGATACAGCAGGCATCGGAAGAATGCTGACAGATACAATCCTCATGGCGGATACGTCTCTGCAGAAGGTCCTTAGCTGGGTTATGAATAGCGTCCACGAGAGGCTTGTAATCCAAGTAGATCATGTAAGGTTGCCCCTCGAGGTCAGTACAGAAGTGTTTAATTGCGTTGTACACCGCCAGAAGCTCATGGTCTAAAGCCGACCACTTACACTGGCTCATAGTCAGTTTCTTGGAAAAGAAGTGAAGCAGTTGGGTGGAGACAGCAGTGTATTGTTGTAAAACAGCACTCACAGATGAGCCACTGGCATCAGTCATGATCAAAACACAGGCCTCAGGGTCAGGGTGGACAAGTGTGATGGATTTGGTGAGGGCAGTTTTAAGATTACATAATGCATTGAGCATGTGTTTTGTCCAGTACAACTTTCATTTCCCTGCGGTATTTTTGCCAGACAAGGCATCAGTGAGGGCCAATTGGACAGAGGCAGCCTGATGGATATAGTGGCTATAGAAGCTTGCCATACCCAGAAAATGGTGGAGTTGAGCATAATCTTCAGGAAGAGGGAGATCAAGCATGGTTTTGACATGAGAATCTGTCAGTTAGAGGCCGTCGGCAGAGACAGTATGGCCTAGGAATGTAACTGATGTGTAACAGAGTTGAGATTTATCATGGTTGATCACCAGGCCATTGGCAGCGAGGGCCAAATGGACTGCATCAAGGTTCACTTGATGCTCCTCAGGAGAGGAGGAAACGATCAGTATGTCACCTAAATAAGCATAAGAAAATGGCAGAGGTAGCAAAATGGAACCAATGAACTGCTGTCATGTCTGTGCAGCATTTTTCAAACTGTAAGGCATGTAACAGTTTGCAAATAGGCAGAAGGGCCATCTTCGGAATATCCGGTGGATGGATAGCGATTTGATGGTATACCTTGAACAATCTAAAACAGAGAACAACTTATAACCATGTAGTAATTACATGAAATCCTGGATATGAGGAATGGGATAGTTATCGATAATTGTGCGAGCATTAAGGGACCTGTAGTCCCCTCACATGTGTAAGGAGCTGTCCTTTTTAGGAACAAGGTGGATAGATGGAGACCAATTGGTATCGGAGGGGCAGAGCATGCCTGAAGCCAACAAATCCTGAACAATTTCTTTTATGTGCAGAAGTTTGGAAGCATTAAGGCATCTAGTCTGACCCAGTAACGGGTGCAGGTGGAATGGCCGTGGAGCGACGGTCGCGGAAACTGGCACGGTTGAGGTGACCGGTGTCGTTAATTTGGCTTGTAGGGGTGGATGTATGTAGGGGGGGGGGGGGGGGGTGTTGCATGTTGTGACGCTAGGTATATAAGAATGTGCAACCCGATGCATTTGCAATGTTTGAATCACAGTTCTGGAACTTTGTTGGCACATCAAACCAAACTGAAAGAGACTACGCAGCTGAGGGGTAAACCACAATATCCTTAACTGTGTTATCATCCATGATGTCACTAGGCAGCGTGCACTGTCTATGTAGTGGCCATTGATGCATAGTCACACTTGGCAGTGGCCATGTTGTGCTGGTTAAGGTTAAGTATCTGCCTACATTGTTGGGCATAGATAATTGTTCACTTTTAATCGAATGCACATTAGGTACACTTGACCACTCATGGTCACAATCACAGTTAATAGGATGCGTAGCACTAGCACCAAAAGACATTGGTAGCTCCATTGTACTGAAGACAATGTGGGCAGGTACACAATGTCCGTTAATGATGAAGAGAAGCACAAAGTAACTCATGAACACGTGACGACGATGTCAGGGTCACCACTGTGGTTATCACATATTGCAGGTCAGTAACAACACTCTTTAGATACTGTAAATGCATTCATTAGACACTGGGGCAAGCGAGAACAAACATGGCAGTACCAAAGTTGCACACCAAGAGAGCATAGAACATAGGTAGTCAAAAAATGTCAGAGTCAAAGATAGGGCACTCTGTGACAGAGGTGCCACTTATGTGTTGTTAGTTTTAGTTGCTAATGAACTCCTTGTTTCTAATGGCATTTACTTGACAGTTTGTGTTGTTTCCAACTTTTTTAGGTGCATTTTGTTGGTTTGTTTAATGATGCAATAGTCAGAACTGTTAAAAACATGTACTATGAGATATAATTGAAGGGGACAAAAAACTGATAAGGCCCTTACACCCTTGAGAATATTGTACCATTTTTAACAGATTCACAGCCTTCCCTTATACTGAAACCACAAGCCACCTCTGCAGTTGACTTATTGTCTGTTGTGATGATATAAACAGTCTTGCATGAAGCAGCAATTATTTTACAAAGCTACTTAGTGGATATGGTGAAAGGTGTTGTAGGTGAGCAAAAGCTTAAGACAAGAAAAGAAAATCTCAAAAGACACAAGACAGCTGTTAAGGAAAAAGTGAGAACTCCAAGCAGACTATCATAGGAATATTATAGGATATGCTGAATTAAAGAAAAAAAGTTGTGGTGTCCTTGAATAGACATGTGCAGAAACAAAATAATAATTTAATTGAAGATTCAATTATTCTAATAATTTGTAGTTTCTCAATCAAGCTTTTCAAGTGGACACCACTTCAGTGACTTGTGTATACCTAACCTACCACAATAATCCTACTGGAGAAACAGGAGCTACAGTTTAATGTGGAATCTAAACCATGTGTCATTCTCCAAAAATCTTCACATTACTGGGAAGTGAAGGCTAGCTTAAAGGCAGACTGAAATACTCAGTTGTCTGGTCAGAAATCAGTCCTGCAATTTTTTGTTTCCAGGCGCATGTGTTACCACTATATCACCAGGCCTGATTACGAAACAATTTAAAAAAGAAAGAGTGTGAAGGAAAGAGAACTGAAATGTATTTTGGATACACATTACATTTCATCAGTTTAGAGGGCACATGGCCCATTTATTAACACCAGCGAGAACATTGTATGGGTTATCCAAGACTTCTTCAAATGCTTGTGTAGTTCAGGAATTAATTAGAAATGCAGGTATTTAATAATGAAGATAATGACATTCTGGAAGTAATGTCACATCAGATGTACAAAGCTATTTGAGATACAAAGAAAAGAAAAGAACCTGGATATAAAGGTATTTCAGCAGAAATTGTTATAGCTTGAGGCAAAATACTACAAAAGGAACATGCTGGTTTCTTTACAGAATGTCTGTAGAGGAAGGTAGTTCCCCACTACACAGATAATGCTGTAATTATTCTACTTTACATGAAAGGAATCATGCAGTACATAAAAAGCTGTAAATGCAATTTGCTTCTCTCCTAAGTGTACAATATATTTGTTGAAATTCTCACCAACCACATGAAAGAAACTTGTATTAAATAGCAGCTACTTATCTCCTACAGGTAGCTTAACATTTCCACAGATACAGATGTATAATTTAAAGAATAATTTATATATATATCTGTAAGAACAGTGGCCTATTTCCAACACACTGATACTTATAATGAAGCTTTACAATGAACTTGGCTGCTTGCCATGCAGTTAACAGACTTTTCAATCCCAGAACCTAGATAATCAGATTAATTTGTAGAAGAGGTTAAGCCCATCCTATCAACCACCTCATGGGAGACAGAATGGCATGAAGTAGGGGACTATCTATAGTGTTGAAGTACAGTGGACACTGCATGTGCCTCGAGACCTCTATGATAGCTGTGAAGGTCATGCAGGACCCATGAAACATGACTGATGATGGGGCTCTGATGAAGCTACGATAGGCCTATCAAGCCAGTAGTGAATAATCCATTTGTTTTCAAAACCCAAATGACTCAGACCAAAACTGGTTCTGGAAGTAACAAAGCCTTTGACCAGACCTGTCACATACAATGACCAACATGGCTCCAATGAAAGATGGATTTATCTGAAGAAAAGTATAAGAATTGGGACTATTAATATCGTGTCCTTAGAAAAGGATGCAAGAATTCAGGAAATCACACAGATAATGACAGAGATGAAATTACTGATAATGGCACTTCATGAAGTAAGAAAGGATTGGCAGGAAGTTGCTGGACAAAAGATATAAAATGTGATGGACAGAGAGAGGTAAAAGAAGAAATGGTGTCAGACTATAATAAAAAAAATGGTGAACAAAGGACTTCACCTGGGACCTGTGTGCAACAGAATAATTGAAGTTAAGAAAATGATATAAAGAAATATTCTTGATGTAATCCAGGTGTATGCTCCTCAAATAGGATGAGCAACAGATGACAAGAAAGAGTTTAGCAACAAACTGGAGGAGTCTGTGACATATAACAAGATGGTGATTATAGGAGACTTCAATGCTAGAGAAGATAACAGAAATGATGGATAGGTCGTACTATAAATATCTGAGAAGTAAATAGTTTATTGGTTATGGATGGTATAAGCAAAGGGACATTCATAAGTTTACCATATACAGCTGAAATTTGCAATGTAAATCTGTAACAGACTAAACTATAATAACTGAATTAATCAGAAGATGCCTGACAGAAGTGAAAGTTGTACCAAGCAACAACCTCAACAGCAAGCACTGACTGTTGGTAGGAACATTGAAGAAATTTGAAAGTCAGAAGGAGGGGGGGGGGGGGTGGTAAGACAAGTAAAAGCAAATGCTGAAAACGAATGAGCTTCCCAAAGATGAGAGGAAGGATGTAGAAGAAGAATGAATGATGTGCAAACAGGCCTCAGCCAAGAAGGTAGAAAAACATGTGGAGGGCATTGACAAGTCAGACACAAAGAATCTCAAAGTTGGAATGAGAGAATTGCAGAAGCAGACAAGGAAAAAAGTATTGAATGGAGAGCATAGTTGAAAACTAGAACAAAAAACAACAGAAATGCATGGAAATCACTAAGCAGAGCAGCAAGAAAAATGATAGCATTGTCTACAAAGATGTAATGGAAAAAAATTCACAAAAAAAAAAACAGAAGAGAGTTATAAGGATGAGAAGGTGATGTTATACTGTGTATTCGGTAATGGAAGAAAGCATAAAGATCATCAACAAAGAAGGAAACCTGTGTGAGAGGAAGAGGAACAAGATTTGAAAGTATGATAAGAATACTTCTAAAATCTATATGAAGGACACAATGAAACAGATATACATAATGAATTTGAGGGAGACGAAAGAATAACACCTTTACAGAAGAAAAGACTTATAAATGAGCCAATGAAATAGAAAGAGAAGATCAAACAATGGGAAATCCAGGATGGAACACATTGTCCTGGTGTGTGAGATGTGTTTGCTTGCTTGTGTGTGTGTGTGTGTGTGTGTGTGTGTGTGTGTGTGTGTGTGTGTGTGTGTGTGTGTGTGCGCGCGCGCGCTATTTTTGACAAAGGCCTTACTGACCTAAAGCTTTATTTGTGACAGTCTTTTTGTTGTACCTATCTGCGACTCAGCATCTCCGCTATATGGTGAGTAGCAACTTTACTATTTGCAACATAATATTATGAAAAGGATTGTTGCTATTCACTATATAGTAGAGATCCTGCATCTCAGATAGGCACAACAAAAGGCTGTCAAAGTGAGCTTTTGACCAACAAGGCCTTTGTCAGAAATAGACAACATTCACACACCCCCTCACACAAACATAACTCACACACACGGCCACAGTCTCTGGTGAGACTGCGAGGAGCAGTGCTTGATGGAGAAGCAATTAGGTGGTGGGGGTAAGGAGGAGGCCGGGATGGGGAGAGAGAGGGATAGCAGGATAGGGCAGCAGACAGTAAAGTGCTGCTTGTGGTAGCAAGCAGGGATGAAGTGGAGAGGGGTAGGGCAGGTAGCTACAGTAGGGAGGTTAGACACTGGGCAGGGGACTGAGGGGGCTAGCAGAAAAGAAGAGAAGTAAAAAGTCTGGGTGCATCAGTGGAATAGAGGGTTTTTAGTGCTGGAATTGGAATAGGGAAGGTTCTAAATGGGTAAGGACAGTGACTAACAAAGGTTGAGGCCAGGAGGGTTACAGGAAAAGGATATAGTGGAGAGAGAGTTCCCACTTGCATAATTGAGAAGATCTGGTGATAGTGAGAAGGATCCAGATGAAATGAAGAACATAGTGTTGGTCAGTGTGCTCAGTAACAGGGTGGTTGAGTTGTTTCTTGGCCACAGTTTGTCAGTGGCCATTCATGAAGACAGAAAGCTTGTTGGCTGTCATGTCCATATAGAATGCAGCACAGTGGTTGCACCTTAGCTTGTAGATCACATGACTGTTCTCACAGGTAGCCCTGCCTTTGATAGAATAGACGATGGTTGTGACCGAGCTGGATTAGGCGGCGGTGGGAAGATATACAGAACAGGTCTTACATCTGGCTCTATTACAGGAATATGAGCCATGAGGCAAGCGACTGGGAGCAGTCTGTGACATCTGGCACCTTCCCACAACCCACCCACCCGCCCACCCACCAACTAACCTCCTGACAGCACCTAGCTACCTTACCCTCTCTTTGCCTCATCCCTGTACATTCCCACAAGCAGCACTTTACCATCCTCTGCCCCTACCCTGCTGTCGCTTCCCATCCCCGTCCCAGCCTCCTTCTTTCCCCCCACCACCTGGCTGCTTCTCTCATCATGCGCTGTTGCTCTTAGTCAGACACAGTTTGACCCCAATGTGTGTGTGTGTGTGTGTGTGTGTGTGTGTGTGTGTGTGTTTGTTTTCTTACATTCTTTTAGTTGTACGTGTCTGCGACTCAGCATCTTTGTACAAAGAGAAGCTCTGTTCATGATGGTTGTAGAGAAAGCTATATCAGAAATGAAAAATGGCAAATCTCCAGGAGCATATGTCATCAAAGTGGAGATGATCAAAGCCATAGGGCCTATTTGAATTCAGTGGCTGCAAAGAATAATGAGAATAGAATGGATCTTTGGTGAGATTCCTGATGATTGGAGTAGGGCAATTATTGTACCAACTTTTAAGAGGAGTAGCAAAGTGCTCTGTGAAAACTACAGACAAATCACATTACTGTGCCGTTGCATGGAGATTTATGAAAATATAATTTTGCAGAAAATCAGGAACAAGATAGAACCATAATTAACAGAACAACAACAAGGATTTGACATATAAATCAACTATAGAAGCTATATTTACAGCTAGGTAGGTAGAAGAAAAAAATTGGAATTTGGGAAGGATGTCATAGGTATGAAAAATGCTTACGATGCTGTTAGGAGGCAAGACATATGACACATTCGGGAGGACGATAGTTCAATCCCGTCTCCAGCCATCCTGATTTAGGTTTTCCGTGATTTCCCTAAATCATTTCAGACAAATGCTGGGATGGTTCCTTTGAAAGGGCACGGCCGTTTTCCTTCCCAATCTTTCCCTAACCCGAGCTTGCGCTCCGTCTTTAATGACCTCGTTGTCGACGGGACGTTAAATACTAACCACCAACCAACCAAGACATATGACAAGGTGTGAATAGACTGGAATTGTCATATGGAATGCAACACAGAAACATGTACAACAAATGCCTGAATTGCATTATAATAGATGGCAAAAAGACGGACTGAAGATTGCAACAAGGAGGTGTGCTGCATTGTCACCAGTGCTCTTCAGTATGAGGAAGGGTTCATCAAGGGTTATCACCACACAGTGTGGTTATATGGGGAGACAAAAAGCAGGAATTTGATGAACATTTAAATACCTGGTACAGAATAATTGAAGAAGCGGGCTTGGAAGTAAGCTGAAGAAAAATGGGGTCATGAAAATTGGCAGAGAAAATGAAAAAAACAAAGGATATAATTTTTAGTGGGAATGTTATTAAAGAATTACATCCTTTCAAATGTCTAGGATGCAAGTTACCCAAGGAAGGAAACATAAAGGAATAAACTGCAGAGAGGACAGAAACTTATTTATCAGGAATTGGAAAATACCTGCCCAAGTAAAGATCATGATACAGAAGGGGAAGGGAGGGAGGGGTGGAGAGGGATGAAGTGGTGGATACACGGTTCCAAACTGCCCCCATTCTTGTTAAGATTGACTCCTGTGATAAAGGATGGATGGACTGGAAAGAAGTGAGTGAATTAATAATAAATAATGAAAGTCTTTGGGATGATGATAGGCTGAGAGAACAAATTGGTGACAAGTTCCCATCTTCAGAGTTTGGAAACATCCAAGTGGTCCATGTGATATAGCAGTAACTCAATTCTCTTGAGTTTCATAGAGCATATTTAGCAACTGGGTACTGGATGTCTCAAGGGTCGACAAATTTGTGTCCGTACATGCATTTTTCCAGTTTGGTGCTAGTTATTGCTTTGGATGCTTGGATGGAACAAATATCAGTTGGTAATCTCATTTATGCTACATGTACTGTATAGTTATATTTGTTTATACGTAGAATAATACATACATTGTTTGTACACAGTTTGTTAGTGCTTTGAACTCATATCAGATGATGTTTGCATCCCTCCTTTTCTGCCTTTTCCCCTTAACCTGGTATCAGCTGCTTTGAACTCTGCTACATTTTTTTCTTAAACTCTGTCCCTAGTTTGTGTATTCAATTTTTTTATATTCTTTTTAAGTTATGCATGAGTAGTCATTTGAGGTATTAGCACATTCTTATATTTTTGACAACAGTTGCTGATGATTTCAACTCATGTTCTAGATTTTATAAGGCCAATCTGTCTTCCATTTGAAAATTCAAATAACACTGGAAGCCAAGTCAAATATCAGATTGCTGGCTGGGGCAAACAGGATTCATGTAAGTATATGAAAACATGACATATATAATTTCATTAATGGTTTTTGTTGATTGTGAAGATAAAGAAAGAGAATAAAAGAACTCCAGTATGTAAAATACATGGGAAAATGTACATATGTCAGATGAGCTGGACTGTGGGGCCATGAGGTGCAGAACACAGGCATCATACACATAAAGAATTACTGACAAAGTCAGCCATCACAGACCGTTAGATCTCTCGTGGTCATAGTATGATATATTATAGAGCCAAGTTTTTAAAACAGGCCAACAAATTCTGGGACTCATTTTTAAAGAATATTAAGAGATCTGATTGCAACAATTTCCAACTAAGGAAAGCTAAGACTCGGCCATGAGTATGCTCAAAGCATAACAGCAGTCTGTGGGAAGATCTATTTGCATTACACAAACCGCAGAGTGGGGACTACACAACATAAAAACACCTCCACTCCAGCAGTGATGTGAGATAGGTGGCAATGGCACACAGACTAAAACCCATAGCTAGTATCACGTCAGCACGCTTCCCCCACCACCTTGGCAGTTGAGCTGTACCAAGGCACAGCAGGCCAGTGATTAACAGTAGTGTGGACCAGAGGGGGCATATAAGATGGCACACAGTGGCAGACAGTCATCAGTGTCGTCTGAAGATTGTAACAAGTTAATTTGCTGAAATATCGCATCATTTGGATGGTGCCACATAGCTGAATATCTGAGAACATTTCAAAATTGTGAAGATCATAATTTTATTCATTGTTCCTTCCCTGTGTGATTGGATTGAGGAGTTCCTAGATAACAGAACGCAGCACGTCATTCTCAATGGAGAGAAGTCTTCCGAAGTAAGAGTGATTTCAGGTGTGCCGCAGGGGAGTGTCATAGGACCGTTGCTATTCACAATATACATAAATGACCTGGTGGATGACATCGGAAGTTCACTGAGGCTTTTTGCAGATGATGCTGTGGTGTATCGAGAGGTTGCAACAATGGAAAATTGTACTGAAATGCAGGAGGATCTGCAGCGAATTGACGCATGGTGCACGGAATGGCAATTGAATCTCAATGTAGCGAAGTGTAATGTGATGCGAATACATAGAAAGATAGGTCCCTTATCATTTAGCTACAAAATAGCAGGTCAGCAACTGGAAGCAGTTAATTCCATAAATTATCTGGGAGTACGCATTAGGAGTGATTTAAAATGGAATGATCATATAAAGTTGATCGTCGGTAAAGCAGATGCCAGACTGAGATTCATTGGAAGAATCCTAAGGAAATGCAATCCGACAACAAAGGAAGTAGGTTACAGTACGCTTGTTCGCCCAATGCTTGAATACTGCTCAGCAGTGTGGGATCTGCACCAGGTAGGGTTGATAGAAGAGATAGAGAAGATCCAACGGAGAGCAGCGCGCTTCGTTACAGGATCATTTAGTAATTGCGAAAGCGTTACGGAGATGATAGATAAACTCCAGTGGAAGACTCTGCAGGAGAGACGCTCAGTAGCTCGGTACGGGCTTTTGTTGAAGTTTCGAGAACATACCTTCACCGAAGAGTCAAGCAGTATATTGCTCCCTCCTACGTATATCTCGCGAAGAGACCATGAGGATAAAATCAGAGAGATTAGAGCCCACACAGAAGCATACCGACAATCCTTCTTTCCACGTACAATACGAGACTGGAATAGAAGGGAGAACCGATAGAGGTACTCAGGGTACCCTCCGCCACACACCGTCAGGTGGCTTGCGGAGTACGGATGTAGATGTAGATGTAGAACATCACATCACATTGGTGGAAGTACTGTAACAGAACACACACAAAAAAGAATGAAATATACTATTTTTAAATTATCAAGTGAGTCAATTTAAACACAGCTATATGAAGAAAATGTTTAACACAATTCAACTACAAAGGTATTGCTAGTGATTGTGAATTCTATCTAATAATATATGATTCATTAGAGAACATTCTGTAGTACTTAATATGGACAGGTATTCATGATTGTGGTGATAGTTTTTACAGAATGCTTAGTTGTGCAAGTTCTGACCACTGTTCATTTAAGCACTATGTAAAAAGAATCAGTTAACATTATTGCTACAGTTTTGCAAGCACAATTTTTACTTTAACTCATATCAAAACTGGTACGGATCGGCTAGGTCACTTGCTTGTTTGCACAACATTCTCATTTAAATTAATGAGACATACTTTTAGGAGGCAGAATTGCTGTCCAGTACTTAAATTCAGTAGATACAGTTTCTTTACTTCTGAGGGACACATACAAAAATACATACACTATACTAGCTTTGTAACTAATAGTTTCTTGCAGAAAAAGGAACAGGTTGGGGAAGGTTAAAAAGGAGGGGTGTGTCACTCAGATACCAGACAGAGAGTGACCTACCTGTTGTGTGGATAAGAGGAGAGAGAGATTTTCCTTTTGATACTGTACTCACTTTGTGTTACTCCAGCAAAAATCCAGAAAGACTATGTTTACTAATGAATAGTTGGTTAACTGAAGTATCTGTTTTTATTATTAGTAACAGTAGTTGTTGCCGTATCTCTTACTTGTTAAGTAGGAATCTCTAATCTCCCTGTGTGAGTTGACAGGGTAGCTGATTTACATGAAGAAATAATGCCCAGTGGGGCTCTCCATCTGTTGTTTCAATAACAAAACTCATGGAGACAATGAATAATAACAATGATACTACATTACTGTCTTATTTTTTCTTTCAACGTTAACCAGAATTGCTTGTTTGATCATTCGCATCATGCATGGAGTGGGACTATTATGTAGTGAGCATTCAGATACACAAAACAGAAATATGTCAGTAATGTACATTGACACTAAAGGTCAAGTGACAACATATAGTTTGTCTTTAAGCCCCCCTATGCTACTGGGTCATTGCAAAGTGTCTTACTAGGATGGAAGTGTTGCAGAAAACATTAAATTTGGAGTTATTACATGCATAAATAAGCAATTTGTCAAACACTTTACTTTCCAGCACATATGATTAATTTCATTCATCTAATAAAGTATTATCACAAATACTCATTCTCCATGTCACAGGCACTAGTACTCAGTACTTTTTTTCTGAAAAAAGTTTGAGGGTACTCCAACATTGGATATAATGCAGCAAAAGTTACTTATAACTGAAGCATGGGATGCCACTCATCTGCTTTTATCCATGACTTCATCAATATGTCAAAATACAAAAAAAATTATATCGGACCCTTCAGTTTACTTTATTATAGCAGGAGAACTAGTAAAATGGTTTGCTAGTTTTCTGCCCATCTCTCACCTCCAACTTAACTCACAAGTTCAACGAAAGACAGGACACACTGTTAAACTTTGTACAAGTGACAAGAACCAAACAGCAAACACAAACAAATAAAGAACAACAAAACAAAGATGGCAATGAATCGTGAAGGATCGTGGTAGCGGGACCGTAAAGACATCTATCGGTAGCTCGGTGTTTCAGCGCACGCATATCTGTTTAGCCCACTATTAGCGGGCGAGGGCACTACATGCTTGTCGAACTGGTTGCCAGCAGTTCAGTTGTCTAGAACGGTTGCTGCAGCTTAGAAATGCTTGAAACAGTCAATGACATCGCTTTTCCCACCAAAACCTGCACTGGTATTGTTTGTATTGTAACTACCAATGCGAAGAAATGAAATAAAAAGTTTATATCTGTGAAATAAATCTTTGGCACTCTTACTTGTTCTCAACATCATAAAAAAACTACTTTGTCGATGAAAAAGTTTAGGGGTACACATTCCCCAGCGTTCCCCCAGAAAAACAGCACTGTTAGTACTACAGTTTCATGTTGTGACTTTTTTAAAATAAGCATAATGGTTTGGAAGTCTTTATAATATGGACATTGTGATTCAGGCTGCCATATATAAATCTTACCTGCAGTGAAAATTGCCTGAAATATATATAGATTCAATGGATTGACTGACTGACACCACACTCCCACACTAACAAATTTATGTGGCACTAATCTCATAAATATACTGCCACACAGTTACATTAATTAGCTCTAAAATTTTATGCCTTCATCATCACATAAAATACCCCCCCCCCCCCCCAAGTAATATGACCACTGTAATTAATCTTTACGGTACCAGCAATTAACTTTTCCTTCTATGAAAAAATTCTATTTGCTTCTGTAGCAGCAATAATTATTCATCATTGCCATTTCCATTAAATAAATGTGCGAAAACAAGGAAAATACAGGGTGTCCCATGGGGAATGGTCAGCATTTAGGAATATGATGGGAAAAATGATTTGAAGCAAAAAATTCTAGTAAACATGAGCTGTAAGATTGGATACCTTAAGAACTATGCACACTTCTTCATCTTCAATACTGTGAAACAAATATCTTTTAATGAAAGCTCTTTGCTCTCCATAATATGGGAGGAGGTAGTACGGACTGAAAGAAAAAAAAAAAATTGTCTAGTTAACATAGACTTTAAAATGCATACCTTAACATTTGTGAGCACATATTCAGTAGAAGAGGTATGCTTCACAGCAGTGAAGATGAGCAAGTGCTCATAGCTGTTAAGATAGGCGTTTTAGAGCCAATGTTTGCTAGAAATTTGTTTCCTGCTCCTTCACAGTTATAATAAATAAATAAAACACTGTAATGTGCATAAAAACTTGCAATTTTTGACAGTATGTTGTAGAGTGAGCAGGAAGCAGCATTTTTGTAAGTATGCACTAGCTGTGCGACGCACAAACTAATGACCGTAAGCATGTTTACTGATGCGTTGTTTATTGATGTTTTGACAGTGAGGCGTAGTATGCCAGTACGTGGTGGCACAGAAAGAGAAGCTGGCTTATTAGTGTCATTACTGGACCAGTCCCATCATCTCCTTTCCCGTGTATTAAACATCATACATCATAATTTATTTTAATGACACTGTAAAACAATAACTAATGTGTTCAGGTAGATTTCAGTTTCCCCCTTGTCATAATTTTAGCACTTCTAGACTACAAACAACAGATTTATTTACAAAGAAAAGTCTGGTGTCTTATTTACACAGCTAGAAATAACATCAGTATACAAAAAAAATGTTACTACCATATGATCATAGCTTTCGACTCTTTTCTGACTTTCACATATAATTACTGCTATTTTTATTCGTTATTACAGTGATTCCTTTCACAAACAGTGGCTGTCACCTTATACTTAGTTTGCTAACGTTTTCCATTTACAAAGATTTTGCCCACAACAGTACTATTGTACCTCATATCAGCAATTTGGCAGTATCATCACAAAAAATGCACACCACCATGATATAGATGAAAAAGAATATTAGTATCACATCACAAGAATTCCCCATCTAAATACTTCAAATTTAGACCCATTAGTGCAGAAAGTATTCCATAATTCTAATAGCTCCTGGAACTTCTTTTAAAACCATGCATATTTTGCAGTCAAAACAGTTCTTTAGATAATACATGAAATGAGAAGGGGAATGGGAAGGGGAATGGGTAGGAGATGCAAGCATGTTACAAATAACTGCTGTAATATTTGTTGCATAGTAGAACCACTGAGTCATCAAAATGTACACAGAAAATAATTGCTAGCTTTCAGACCCATCCTTTAACAAGCTAGTGCGCACACACACACACACACACACACACACACACACACACACACACACACACACACACACACCTGTGCAGGTACATTGTGCCCACTGAACAAAAAATTCCAGGATTGCAATTTAGAAGTTGGAGGGTTTGAGAGATTGTGTCATATGGCACTGCCCTGGGGCAACTAAACCAAGTTCTTCGGCAGGGTTTAGACCATCTATCATCATACCTGGAAATACGGGACATGTTACTCGCAATCCTTCCCACCCCTCCTAAACTGGTACTCTGCCACCCACCCAACCGACACATCATCCTGGCCCATCCTTATGTTACTACCCTCTCCCAACCTCTTCCCACAGGGGTTATATCCCTGGGGAAGACACAAGAGCAAATTTTTTTCCAATCCACCAACCCAGTATTTCTGTTGCAGTCCTGTCACAGGCTTACCCTACCCTGTCTGAGGTAGGGCAATGTGCGAAAGCAACAATGTCATTTACACTTTGCTGCAACTTTGGCAGAGCATTTTATGTGGGTGTGACCACATATCAGCTGCTGAACAGAATGGATGGCCACTGCCAGACTGTCAGCGAGGATAGAGTTGTTCACCCAGAGGCAGAAAAACCTGCTGAACACATGATTGAGGTCAATAGCTGCTTCACAATCCATGATATCTGGATCCTTCAATCCAGCACTAGATTTTCTGAACTATTAGTTTGGTGCATAAATTCATAGTGTTTTTGTTTTTCATGTTGGTGTTTCATTTATTACAGGTTATTTATTTGTATTTTCTGTTGCTGTTTGAGTTTAATATTGTCATTTTTTTATTTTGAAATAATGAATGGAGCTGTGGACTCTAGAAATTGAAGTACCAAGTGGTTAAAGTGGAATGTTTCCAACCTATTCCACTGTTTGAATTTAATAGAGAGGTGACAGTAGTGGAGGCAGCGATAAACATTGCACCATGTATAGTTATAATGCCATTGGACTGGGCATGGCAAGAGAATGGTTTTGTCATTTTAAGAAGGATCATTTTGATATTAGAGACTCTCCATGTTCAGGGTTTGATGAAGATAGTTTAAACACATTGCTCCACAATGGTCCACACCAGTGTACTTGAGAACGGGCAAATGTAATGAACTTTGATCATTACACCATCATCCAACATTTGCGTGCAATGGGAAAGGTTCGAAACCTGGATGTATGGTTGCTGTGTGCTCTAAGCCAAAATCATGAAAATCAGTGAGTGACCATATGTACATCTCTGCTTACTTGTCATCAGTTGGCTCGTAGACAACACTAACCATTCCTGTCTTGTATTGCTACTGGTGATAAGAAATTGTGTCTTTATGCTAACATAAGAAAAAGAAAGTAATGGTTGAGCCCAAACAAAGCAGCACTTCCCTATACAAAGACTTGCGTCCATCCACAAAAGATGATGCTATGCATCTGGTGGAACAGCAAGGGTGGGGTGTATTATAAATTGCTTCCCCAATTTGTAACCATCACTGCTGGCATTTATTGTCAACAACTGAAACATCTTGTAAACAAAATCCAAGAACAGTGACCAGGAATACTGCATGAAGTGATGCTATTCTATGATAATGCACATCAGCAGTCTGCTGGACTGACATAAAGCACTATACAGGAGTAGGATAGGGAAGTCATTCCACATCCACCTTTTTCAGCTGATCTTGCACCCTCAGATTTCAACCTTTTATGTTCTCTATTGAGCAACTGTCAAGTAACTTCCCCCAGGTGAAAATGCACTCCAAACATGGCTTGAATTCTTCACCTCAAAACCACATGACTTTTACAGTCATGAAATCAAAAAGTTACAACAGCATTGGCAGACTATTGTAAATAGTGAAGGAGATTATATTATTGATAATTAAAGTCTCTGTTATGCTTGACTGTTGTGTTCATTAAATTTACAGAAAAACACTACAGACTTATGCACCAACCTACTAGATAGATGGGAATTATCCTTGTGACACATCCTTCACTTTCATGGTCTTGCTGATCCCTATCTCCACTAACCCAGTGCACCAACATCCACACATTCTCATCTTCGACACTCTGCACCATCTTCAGTGCCAGTGTGTCACATTCCTATCCTGTGCAGTTGTTGCCTCTCTCTCTCTTCTGCATTCCCACCTCATCAGCACTACTGTATCACTAATACACGCCACATGCCCAACCCATCCCAACAATGCCGACTTTACTATTTTCTGGTAGGTAATTCTTTATATGTAGTATAATGCCCATCATTATATCATCTTCTCTACCTCCATCCCACACAACAGCCACCTGTTATTCAGTAACATCCTCTCAAAAGTATCCAGCATGATGTTGGTATCCCTTACTGTTAGTGGTCAAGTTTCTGAAGAGTATGTGAGGACTGGTCTTATGTTTTGTAGATGAATGATTTGGATTGGTTAAAATGAGTTCTACTGACTGTTACTAGCCATTCTTTTATTTTGCATGTATCATTGTTGTAGGTTGGGTATGATCCCAGGTATTTAAACTCATCAACCTTCTCAAATTCTGAACACGATACAGATACTGGCTAAGGCATGTTTCCTATGTGTGTTCTTCAACAAGCCATATATTTAGACTTAGACCCATTGATTGACAGGCTTATGTACTTAGCAGCCTGTTCTGATGCAGTAAATGACTCCTTTGTTGCCTCAGAGGTCTTGCAACTATGTCTGTATCATAGGCATAGGACAATATTTATACTGAATTGCGGAAGATCATTTCCCTGGCATCGTGGTTAGCCTCTTTTATCACATGTTCCAGCGCTACATTAAGAAGAAGATATGCCAGGGAGATGGTCTTCCACAATTCAGTATAAAGATTGTCCAATGCCATGGACCTTGCCATTGGTGGGGAGGCTTGAATGTCTCTGCGATTCAGATAGCCATACCATAGGTGCAACACAATGGAGGGGTATCTGTGGAGAGGCTAGACAAACATGTGGTTCCTGAAGAGGGGCAGCAGCCTTTTCAGTAGTTGCAGGGGCAACAGTCTGGATGATTTACTGATCTGACCTTGTAACACTAACCAAAACGACCTTGCTGCTCTGGTACTGCGAACGGCTGAAAGCATGCAGAAACTACAGCTGTAATTTTTCCCAAGGGCGTGCAGCTTTACTGTATGATTAAATGATGATACCGTCCTCTTGGGTAAAATATTCCGGAGGTAAAATAGTGCCCCATTTGGATCTCTGGGCGGGGACTACTCAGGAGAACGTTGTTATCAGGAGAAAGAAAACTGACGTTTTACAGGTCAGAGCGTGGAATGTCAGGTCCCTTTATCAGGAAGGTAGATTAGAAAATTTAAAAAGAGAAATGGATAGGTTAAAGTTAGATATAGTGGGAATTAGTGAAATTTGGAGGCAGGAGGAACAAGACTTCTGGTCAGGTGAGTACAGGGTTATAAATACAAAATCAAATAGGGGTAATGCAGGAGTAGGTTTAATAATGAATAAAAAAATAGGAATGCGGGTAAGCTACTACAAACAGAATAGTGAATGCATTTTGTGGCCAAGATAGATACAAAGCCCACACCTACTACAGTAGTAAAAGTTTATATGACAATTAGCTCTGCAGATGACGAAGAAATTGATGAAATGTATGATGAGGTAAAAGAAATTGTTCAGATAGTGAAGGAAGATGAAAATTTAATAGTCATGGGCGACTGGAATTCGGTAGTAGGAAAAGGAAGAGAAAGAAAACATAGTAGGTGAATATAGAATGGGAGTAAGGAATGAAAGAGGAAGCCGCGTGGTAGTACTTTGCACAGAGCATAACTTAATCATAGATAACACTTGGTTCAAGAATCTTGAAAGAAGGTTGTATACATGGAAGAAGCCTAGAGATACTGGAATGTTTCAGATAGATTATATAATAGTAAGATAGAGATTTAGGAACCAGGTTTTAAATTGTAAGACATTTCCAGGGGCAGATGTGGACTCGGACCACAACCTATTGGTTATGAACTGTAGATTAAAACTGAAGCAACTGCAAAAAGGTGGGAATTTAATGAGAAGGAACCTGGATAAACTGACAGAACCAGAGGTTGCAGAGAGTAGCAGAGAGAGCGTTAAGGAACAATCGACAAGAATGGGGGAAAGAAATACAGTAGAAGAAGAATGGGTAGCTTTGAGAGATGAAATAGTGAGGGCAGCAGAGGATCAAGTAGGCAAAAAGATGAGGGCTATTGGAAATCCTTGAGTAACAGAAGAGATACTGAATTTAATTTATGAAAGGAGAAAATAAGGAATACAAATGTCTCAAAAATGAGATCGACAGGAAGTGCAAAATGGCTAAGCAGGGAAAGGACAAATGTAAGGATGTAGAGGTGTATATCACTAGGAGTAAGATAGATACTGTGTACAGGAAAATTAGAGAGACCTTTGGAGAAAAGAGAACCATTTGTATGAATATCAAGAGCTCAGATGGAAACCCAGTTGTAAGCAAAGAAGGGAAAGCAGAAAGGTGTAAGGTTTTATAGAGAGGGTCTATACAAGGGCATTGTTCTTGAGGACAATATTATGGAAATGGAAGAGGATGTAGATGAAGATGAAATAGGAGATATGATACTGCGTGAGGAATTTGACAGAGCACTGAAAGACCTAAGTCAAAACAAGGCTCTGGCAGTAGACAACATTCCATTAGAACTACTGACAGCCTTGGGAAAGCCAGCCCTGACAAAACTCTACCATCTGGTGAGCAAGATGTATGAGACAGGTGAAATACCCTCAGACTTCAAGAAAAGTATAATAATTCCAATCCCAAAGAAAGCAGTTATTGACAGGTGTGAAAGTTATCAAACTATCAGTTTAATACGCCACTGCTACAAAATTCTAACACAAATTCTTTACAGACGAATGGAAAAACTGGTAGAAGCCAACCTAGAAGATCAGTTTGTATTCCATAGAAATGCTGGAACACGTGTGGCAGTACTGACCCTACAGCTTATCTTAGAAAATAGATTAAGGAAAGGCAAACCTACATTTCTAGGATTTGTAGACTTAGAGAAAGCTTTTGACAATGTTGACTGGAATACTCTCTTTCAAATTCTGAAGGTCACAGGGGTCAAATACAGGGAGCAAAAGGCTATTTACAATTTGTACAGAAACCAGATGGCAGTTATAAAAGTCGAGGGGCATGAAAGGATAGCAGTGGTTGGGAAGGGAGTGAGACAGGGTTGTAGACTATCCCCAATATTATTCAATCTGTATATTGAGCAAGCAGTAAAGGAAATAAAAGAAAAAATTCAGAGTAGGAATTAAAATCCATGGAGAAGAAATAAAAACTTTGAGGTTCGCTGATGACATTGTAATTCTGTCAAGAGACAGCAAAGGACCTGGAAGAGCAGCTAAACGGTATGGACAGTGTCTTGAAAGGAGAATATAAGATGAACACCAACAAAAGCAAAATGAGGATAATGAAATGTAATCAAGTTAAATCAGGTGACGTTGAGGGAATTAGATTAGGAAATGAGACACTTAAAGCAGTAAATGAATTTTGCTATTTGGGGAGCAAAATAACTGATGATGCTCGAAGTAGAGAATGTAAAATGCAGGCTGGCAATGGCAAGGAAAGCATTGCTGAAGAACAGAAATTTGTTAACATCGAGTATAGATTTAAGTGTCAGGAAGTTGTTTCTGAAAGTATTTGTATGGAATGTAGCCATGTATGGAAGTGAAATGTGCATGATAAATAGTTTAGGCAAGAAAAGAATAGAAGCTTTCAAAATGTGGTGCTACAGAAGAATGCTGAAGATTAGATGTGTAGATCACATAGCTAATGAGGAGGTATTGAATAGAATTGGGGGGAAGAGAAATTCGTGACACAACTTGACTAAAAGAAGGGAGCGCTTGGTAGGGCATATTCTGAGGCATCAAGGGATCACCAATTTAGTATTGGAGGGCAGCGTGGAGGGTAAAAATCGTAGAGGGAGACCAAGAGATGAATACACTAAACAGATTCAGAAGGACATAGGTTTCAGTAGGTACTGGGAGATGAAGAAGCTTGCACAGGATGGAGGAGCATGGAGAGCTGCATCAAACCAGTCTCTGGACTGAAGACCACAACAACAACAACAACGTACCAGTGCATCCCCTTGGCTTACACCAATGTGAATATCCAGTGCCTCCGACAATGCTTCTCAAACCCTGACTCTGCTTCTCTCATTGCTCATTGTCATCCTCACCATCTACTTCAACTCAAACCATGGAAACTCCAAGTAGAAATACCCACAACATAGGAAAAGACAGATTGCTACTTACTGTAAAGAAGACACATTAAGTTGCAGACAAGCTCAACTAAAAGACACTTACATAGAGCTTTCAGCCACGAGCTTCGTCAGTAAAAGAGAGACAAACACCATGCACACATCACTGCCAACACCGGCATTTTGGGCCGGAATGCAACTACCATGTGGGCTGCAAGCAGCAATCTGGAGGGGGCAAGAAGGGGAAGTGACAGTAGTGTATGGGTGGGGAGAGAGATGAATGCTGTCTGGTGGAGTGTGCAGGAACTAGAATGCCAACAGGTGCAGTTTCAGGGATTGTGAGACAGGGAGGTAGGGGAAAAAAATGAGCAAAAAAAGGAGAGGAGTGGGGAAAGATGGGTGGATGGATTGGCAGAGGGTGGCAAATAAACAGCGGAGGAGATGAGAATGGGGAGGAGATGGTAGGGCAGAGGGCATGGAAACTTTTTTAAATAAACTTTTTCAATTAAGTCTTTATGTGAAGCCATATCAAATGCTTCAGCATATATAAAAAATAAAAAAAACCATGGCATCAGCCTAAGCATCTGGCCACCTCTGACTCACTTTATCCCACAACTAAAGAAATTTCCTACTAGAAAACATTTTTTGAATCCCATGATGGCAGCTGTAGATGCGTATTTAGCAGTCCTTGCAGAGTTGCTATTCACTGATGAAATACTAGGCAAATCCAGTGGGAGCTGCAATGTAAAAAGTATATTTCTGACGAAAGAAAACGTACTGTTTCACTGACAATCAGGGAAATTTTGTTCTTATTCATGTAGCATAAGTAATTGCTGTATATGCTGTACACTTTCATGGAGCAATCACATTATACATACATAGGTGTTTTGAGGTAACATTAAAGATTGCACTACACCTTGTTGTTGGTCTATCATGTTGTTAGTCCAGCCATTCCCAGATTTTCAGGTTACCTTTGAAGGCAGTATGTACATTGGTGGAATGATGAATACAGGTCTACAATTATTCAAGTAGGCAGCACTGTACAGCTCTAAGTGCAATCCACCTGTACACCATCTTACTTTACCCACTACTATCACTGAGATACCGTGGACACTGGCTCTTCATCAGAAATACAGGCTGTTTCAATCTCGCACTCTATTCATAATTACGAATAATTGAAACACATGAGATAAATAATGATTCTGATTGCATTGAGGTATATGGTCACCTGTTTCCCAATGGTAGCTGTCATCAGTCTTCCCTAGAATACATGGTACAGTTCCTGGTGTGCATCTAATTCAATTTATCTCAATAAAATTCCTATTCCCCATTCAAGGGATATCCTTTATTAGTTATTCAACAAGATAAGGTATGATGACAGTTTACATATATACCTGGAAACAGAATATTATGATTCTGCTCCTGATATGAGAAGGTTAACAACTCAAAAATATTATATCATAACATTGCATCAAGACTATCCTTCTTATGTGGGGACTGGAAACCTGGAATTTTGCAAGTTCTTAAAGAGTGTTTTCTGCACATGTCATTACACGTTATATTACTTGACTCTCTTGAAGCCATCAGATTTTCCTACATAAAGTGACAGCTGTGTGAATAAGATTTTGACGGACATTGGCCATATCTTATATGATACTAAGTTACATTTATGCCACAGTGTTGGAGGCAGTGTCCTAAAGATAATTTTCTTTACAGGAATTGTATAGTGGAAGGCAGTATTTTGTGTCACTTTATTTGTAACAGTTTATAATAGTATAATATCTGCACTGCAAATACCAATCCATTATTTTTTATCTGTTGGTGATATTCAATATTCACATCCTCACAACTGTTAACCTTATTTTGAAGATGATAATCAATAGTTTGGTAGAATAGGCAGGCACAACAAATTTTCCATTCTCTTAAAAGGAAACAGTGTAAATAATAATTTTAACAATGATTTTCATCTGCCTAAATTACGATTAAAAGGCATCATTCTTAACTTAAAAAAACTATATGACATTTCTAAACCTCACAGCTGATGAAATGTTGGCTTTCTTTTGCACTAAATATGTCAAAAAATCTAAATCTGCATTTCTACTAGGAAAGTGTGTAGCAAGGGTGCCCAATGTATATGACTTATTTTCACCTATCCCTGTTCTGTTTTCAGATGGTATATGAGAAGAAAAATTGTCAGGGTCCAGCTGTATAAGCCTGAGTTTCTCTGATTGTACTGCGGTAGCTATTGTGTGGGACACGTACTGGAAGTATGTTATAAGCAGCCACTGTTATGGATGAATTGCACTTCATTAGATTTTTTCTGGTAAATACAAGGCTGGTTTCTGCCTTCTCCATATTTAGATTTATTTAGGCACTCCACCTTAAACTCTGGGAAGTTACTTTTAGACACTTTAATCACATCTGTCTGTACTAAAGATCAGTTACACATCTTTGTGCCAGTCACTGATCATTCCTGCATTTTATAACTATTTCCTAATTGTGTGATCTGTCTGGACATCACTGCATCAGTTGTGGGTAGCCTCAGATATTACCTATCAGGTGATTTATATGTGAGGTCTGAATAAAAAGAAGTGAGACATTACTAAAGAACTATTTATTAGTGCATGATGGTTTTTTGGCTTGTGCCCTTAGCCTGTGGCAATTCTGATAACAATCAATCAATTGAGCAGCAGTGGTTGAAAAGTGTGTTTTAGATGTGTTCTTGCACTCTGATGGAAAATGTTATGTATTAGTTGTGGCAGAAGAGAAAGGAGCTGAAATTGGAAATGTGTTCACTTAATTTGGCTGTCTTCAAAATAAGATCTGTTTGAATGACATTTCATGCACATTGTTCAAAGTGGATCGATATGACACTTTATGAGACTGCACAGGAGCTCCATCATTATTGTGTCCTAGTAGGTTGGAAGTTCCTATCTGAAGTTCATTTCTACCTACTGCCACTGAGTGGATTGATTCAGAGGAAATTTGTCCTATCATAAGGACAGAGCTCAACACTGCAAAACAGTTGAACAATAATATCTCATTAAAAAGAATTCCTTACTAACTAAAGCAGTATCAATTGTTCTGCATCAAATTATATACATCTTTAGCAAAAGTGGCCCTAGCACTTTCTGTGACGTACACCGAAAGCTATTTTCATCTCTGACAATTTCTCCTAATTAAAAAGCTGTACTGTGTCCTGTGTGCTACAGAGTCTTCAGTACCATCACAGACTACTGCCTTTTTTTTTGTACATAAATGATGGTGTGAAGCTGTATCAAAGGCTTTCCAAAGTTCAAGAAACATGGTATCAGCATAAACTTAGCTGTTTAGAACCTTTTGCAACTTATGAAAAAGCTGAGTTTCACACAATCGTTGCTTGTGAAACTGTTTTGACTCCTGGCGAGGGGTTGTTCAGTCTGCTAAAAAGCCATTGTATGTGTGCACAAAACATATTCCATAATTCTGCAACAAACTGACATCAATGAAACAGGCATATTGTTTTGCATATCTTTCCTATGATCTTTCTTAATTGGAGGATAGTTCTTCTAGATATTTAATATAAAATTGAATGAGTATCCACCATGTCCCATAGCATTTAGTATAATGAGAGACTTTAGTTGTTTTTCAGTATCTGTCATTTTTGCGCGGATTTGTTTAAAACATGTTAGAATTGAGTGATGTGTTCATCAGTGAAGCAGCTCTGTAAGGCAAAAAGGCAGAATTTAGCCTTCATTTCATCATCTTCCATTTGTGTGCCATCATGCTGACTGAACACCTGGGTGTACAGCCTTGATTCTTTGAGTGAGTTAATGTAAGAACAAAACATTTTTTGCGGGAAAGGAGGCAGGGCTCCCTCAAGTTGAGAAGTAATATCTTGCTTCTGAAATCAGTGGACACTTCTTGCCTAGATGCACTTATGCTTGTTCTGAAAGAATTCAGATTTTATTTGTCAGTAAGAATTCAATTTCATTTGGATCTCACATGAAGCTCTCTATGCATTGCAGTAACCTATAAATATTATTATTGAACCATTTGGTTCCCTCCCATTTCTATCTTTCGTGGCAGAATATAATCCTGATGTGGATTATAACACTCCTGAATTTGAGTCAGTGTCCTCCACATTTTCCTCTCAAGAGCTAAATGTTTGTTACTGGCTATCCAAGCAATTTTTAAACATTTTCTATCTCAGTTTTGTTTGTTATATATACATGTATTAGGCCACAGCCTAAGGCATGCTTCGTGCCTGATGTTCTGTCTGCTAATGTTGGAGACATCATTAGATGATATAAAGGTTCAGGAATTAACAACTTAAACAAGCTCAGCAAGCTGAATTATTTATACATACCCATTCAATGGTCACACTGTGATGTCATCAATCACACTGACATCACAACTCAACCATTGTCTGGATACCTATAAACAGTTCAGCTTGCTGAGCTCATTTAAGTTTAAAACTACTATCTGAGTCTTTATAGCCTCTGGTGATGTATCTATCATTAGGAGAGATAACTTCTGGCGCAGAACCATGCCTTTGTCCATTACCTAATTTCCATATAATAAAAATTTCCATGGGTGCAAATACCAGTCATAAAACCCCGCAATGTAATCAAGTTCTTGTGATATTTTTTAAGCAGAAATATCTTCCTAAATTTCATAATTTTTAATGTGGACCACTCCATTCAGTTTAGTGAACAGTTCTTTTGGAGCCATTTGCTTGCGAACGAACCCTCTCTAGTATCAGTTAAATATATGTGACTGTATTGTGTGTGGATTGGTAGTGCCCTTGTGCTTTAAGATTCTTAATACAGCCCACAATGATTGTGTCTCTACCTCTTGTCTCCCAGCAGAATTCAGTATTTACCACAAACTGTCATCATCACTGATTTGTCATAACAGTCAACGAGCCAGATGACAATCTGTTTACAAGTTATGAAGTTTCTCAAGGAGTATGGTGTGGCAAATATTAATATGCTGGCACAGGGCTGGAATAAGCGTCTTCAATGTTTACCTGAAAGACTGAGGCTAATCATCAAAATAGGAAGTTCAAAAACTTGTTCACTCCATCTGTGACAGGCACAAGGATGTTAAGCTTAGCTGCAACCTGAGCCCCTAGCTTCTCTCGTCATTGTGCAGTATAAACATGACACCATACTGCATACACATCCATCACAATCACCTATACTCAGCAGATATAACTGACACACAACTGTCATACACTACAAGAAAAGAGGCCTATGTGCACAGAGGAAGAAAACCCTAACTAATAAAGTGTCTGAATCGACCTGTCAGGGTACTGCAGCCAACAGTGCCATATGACTCCCTCGTTAGGAGAGAACCATTTATTTATCTTCCTATGAATTTATTCTACTTCTCATACTTTTTTAGTTTTAGCTAGTATAAAATGAATATGTCTGAGAAGACATTTTCTCTTATCTGCAAATGACAATAAAGATGTTCTGAGACAATTGTCTTGTTTTATTTCAAGTAACTGTTCCTTGGGAGGAGTAGTTCAGACGGCTGGCCTTTCAGGATATCTTCTTGAATCACCAGCGGTACATCTGTTCCTACTGGGTCTTTAAATCACAAGGTTCCACTACAGATCCCTCAAACAGCTGGTGAAATAGGGAACTAGATATAAACTAAAAAAAGTCCTTCTTATGTAGACCAACCTAATATAATTGAGGTATTTTACAGATTGTCTGTTATCAGCTGTTTTGTCTCAATAGTTGGATTTATAAATTAGCATATCAGTTAAATTTTCAATTGTGTACATGTCTTTTTACCATGCTTCAGCAATTGCAAGGTATCTTAGTCATGTGAGAGGAAAAATTATATACTTTAGAATGATCACTTGTTAGAAATAGCACAGGGTAATTATTCCAGAAACTAAAACTGATGAAAATAACTGAAAATATTCAGTTATTCTGCAGCTCTCCATGAGTGAGTGATCATAATCATGTAGCTCAATTTTAACTAGAGCTTTGACATATTGAAGTTTGATTGAAATATATTGATTGGCAGCTGAAGAAAAACGTTATATGGTCCGTTAGTAAAATTAGCTGTGAAATATTATAATTATGGTATTAGGGGTGATTTAAAGCAAATAGTTGAGTAATCTTAACAAAGGTTACAAACTGACTGAACACAATAAATATTTGTATTGTTAATTCTGTTAATAGGAAAATTCAAATGGGGAAACTAAAATTATAACGAGGTGGAATGGCTAGCTAGTACTTACCATCATGAGGTGAAATTCAAAATACTTGCCAAAATAAACAAGCAGAAAAAAAACTATATCTACACCTGGACCAGAATAACAAAGTGGTTGACAGCTGAGTGTGGGAGAGGGGAGTACTATCAGTTTGCAGTTCCTCGAAAATGCAATAGGTCTCCCGTAGCATCAGTAGCAACTGTGCAACTCTGTATTGAGTGCATTCATACTTTCCCCTTTAACATGAAGTGTTGAATTCTCTTTGCAGGATCATAATAGTGTTATCACTTTTCTAAGCAATTTCATAACATTTCACACACACACACACACACACACACACACACACACACACACACACACTCATATATAAAGATTCCAAGACTTACCAAGCGGGAAAGTGCCGGTAGACAGGCACAATAAAATAACAAACAAATACACACACACAAAATTACGAGCTTTCGCAACCGGTGGTTGCTTCGTCAGGAAAGAGGAAAGGAGAAGGAAAGATGAAAGAATGTGGGTTTTAAGGGAGAGGGTTAGGAGCCATTCCAATCCCGGGAGCGGAAAGACTTACCTTAGGGGGAAAAAAGGATAGGTATATACTCGTTCGCGCGCACACACACACACACACACACACACACACACACACACACACACACACACACACACACACATATCCATCCATACATATACAGACAAAAGCAGACATATTTAAAGGCAAAGCGTTTGGGCAGAGATGTCAGTCGAGGCGGAAGTGCAGAGGCAAAGATGAAGTTGAACGACAGGTGAGGTATGAGTGGCGGCAACTTGAAATTAGCGGAGATTGAGGCCTGGCGGATAATGAGAAGAGAGGATATATTGAAGGGCAAGTTCCCATCTCCGGAGTTCCGATAGGTTGGTGTTGGTGGGAAGTATCCAGATAACCCGGATGGTGTAACACTGTGCCAAGATGTACTGGCCATGCACCAAGGCATGTTTAGCCACAGGGTGACCCTCATTACCAACAAACACTGTCTGCCTGTGTCCATTCTTGTGAATGTACAGTTTGTTGCTGGTCATTCCCACCTAGAAAGCGTCACAGTGTAGGCAGGTCAGTTGGTAAATCACGTGGGTGCTTTCACATGTGGCTCTCCCTTTGATCGTGTACACCTTCCGGGTTACAGGACTGGAGTAGGTGGTGGTGGGAGGGTGCACAGGACAGGTTTTACACCGGGGGTGGTTTCAAGGGTAGCAGCCAGAGGGTAGGGAAGGTGGTTTGGGGATTTCATAGGGATGAACCAAGAGGTTACGAAGGTTAGGTGGACGGCGGAAAGACACTCTTGGTGGAGTGGGGAGGATTTTATGAAGGACGGATCTCATTTCAGGGCAGGATTTTAGGAAGTCGTATCCCTGCTGGAGAGCCACATTCAGAGTCTGATCCAGTCCCGGGAAGTATCCTGTCACAAGTGGGGCACTTTTGGGGTTCTTCTGTGAGAGGTTCTGGGTTTGAGGGGATGAGGAAGTGGCTCTGGTTATCTGCTTCTGTACCAGGTTGGGAGGGTAGTTGCGGGATGCGAAAGCTGTTTTCAGGTTTTTGGTGTAATGGTTCAGGGATTCAGGACTGGAGCAGATTCGTTTAACACGAAGGCCTAGGCTGTAGGGAAGGGACCGTTTGATATGGAATGTGTGACAGCTGTCATAATGAAGGTACTGTTGCTTGTTGGTGGGTTTGATGTGGACAGATGTGTGAAGCTGGCCATTGGACAGATGGAGGTCAATGTGAAGGAAAGTGGCATGGGACTTGGAGTAGGACCAGGTGAATCTGATGGAACCAAAGGATTTGATGTTGGACAGGAAATTCTGGAGTTGTTCTTCACTGTGAGTCCAGATCATTAAGATGTCATCAATAAATCTGTACCAAACTTTGGGTTGGCAGGCTTGGGTAACCACAAAGGCTTCCTCTAAGCGACCCATAAATAGGTTGGCATACGAGGGGGCCATCTGGTACCCATGGCTGTTCCCTTTAATTGTTGGTATGTCTGGCCTTCAAAAGTGAAGAAGTTGTTGGTCACGATGAAGGAAAGAGGTTTTAGGTAGGGTGGCAGGTGATTGGCGTGAAAAGAAGTGCTCCATTGCAGTGAGCTCCTTGACATGTGGGATATTTGTATATAGGGAAGTGGCATCAATTGTGACAAGGATGGTTTCCAGGGGTAACAGACTGGGTAAGGATTCCAGGCATTCGAGAAAAATAATCCTTATCCCACTCCTAATGATCCAACTCCCCAAGACACTATCCAAATTGAACCCTGCCTGGAACAGTTCTGTCCTCCATCACAGCAGGACCCACATCCTCTTCCTCAAAATCACCCCCTCCAAACCTTCCAGGAATTTCTCACTTCCAGTCTTGCTTCTCAAACTTTCTTGACAAACCTTAATCCTACTCCCAACATCACCACAGCCAAAGCCCAGGCTATCCCTGATCTGAAAGCTGACCGATCCATCATCATTCTTCCGGCTGACAAGGGTTCCACGACCGTGGTACTTGATCGTCGGGAGTATGTGTCTGAGGGACTGCGTCAGCTTTCAGACAACTCTACATACAAAGTTTGCCAAGGTAATCCCATTCCTGATGTCCAGGCGGAGCTTCAAGGAATCCTCAGAACCTTAGGCCCCCTACAAAACCTTTCACCTGACTCCATCAAACTCCTGACCCCGCCGACACCTCACACTCCTACCTTCTACCTACTTCCTAAAATTCACAAACCCAAATATCCCGGCCGCCCCATTGTAGCTGGTTACCAAGCCCCCACAGAACGTATCTCTGCCGACGTAGATCAACACCTTCAACCCATTACATGCAGTCTCCTATCCTGCATCAAGGACACCAACCACTTTCTCGAACGCCTGGAATCCTTACCCAGTCTGTTACCCCCGGAAACCATCCTTGTAACCATTGATGCCACTTCCCTATACACAAATATCCCGCACGTCCAGGGCCTCGGTGCAATGGAGCACTTCCTTTCACGCCAATCACCTGCCACCCTACCTAAAACCTCTTTCCTCATCACCTTAGCCAGCTTCATCCTGACCCACAACTTCTTCACTTTTGAAGGCTAGACATACCAACAATTAAAGGGAACAGCCATGGGTACCAGGATGGCCCCCTCGTATGCCAACTTATTTATGGGTCGCTTAGAGGAAGCCTTCTTGGTTACCCAAGCCTGCCAACCCAAAGTTTGGTACAGATTTATTGATGACATCTTAATGATCTGGACTCACAGTGAAGAACAACTCCAGAATTTCCTCTCCAATCTCAACTCCTTTGTTTCCATCAGATTCACCTGGTCCTACTCCAAGTCCCATGCCACTTTCCTTCACGTTGACCTCCATCTGTCCAATGGCCAGCTTCACACATCCGTCCACATCAAACACACCAACAAGCAACAGTACCTCCATTATGACAGCTGCCACCCATTCCATATCAAATGGTCTCTTCCCTACAGCCTAGGCCTTCGTGGCAAATGAATCTGCTCCAGTCCTGAATCCCTGAACCATTACACCAAAAACCTGAAAACAGCTTTCGCATCCCGCAACTACCCTCCCGACCTGATACAGAAGCAAATAACCAGAGCCACTTCCTCATCCCCTCAAACCCAGAACCTCTCACAGAAGAACCCCAAAAGTGCCCCACTTGTGACAGGATACTTCCCGGGACTGGATCAGACTCTGAATGTGGCTCTCCAGCAGGGATACGACTTCCTAAAATCCTGCCCCGAAATGAGATCCATCCTTCATGAAATCCTCCCCACTCCACCAAGAGTGTCTTTCCGCAGTCCACCTAAACTTTGTAACCTCTTAGTTCATCCATATGAAATCCTCAAACCACCTTCCCTACCCTCTGGCTCCTACCCTTGTAACCGCCACCTGGTGTAAAACCTGTCCTGTGCACCCTCCCACCACCACCTACTCCAGTCCTGTGGGAAGGTTTACATGATCAAAGGGAGAGCCACGTGTGAAAGCACCCACATGATTTACCTACTGACCTGCCTACACTGTGACGCTTTCTAGGTGGGAATGACCAGCAACAAACTGTACATTCGCATGAATGGACACAGGCAGACAGTGTTTGTTGGTAATGAGGATCACCCTGTGGCTAAACATGCCTTGGTGCGCGGCCAGCACATCTTGGCACAGTGTTACACTGTCCGAGTTATCTGGATACTTCCCACCAACACCAACCTATCCGAACTCCGGAGATGGGAACTTGCCCTTCAATATATCCTCTCTTCTCGTTATCCACCAGGCCACAATCTCCGCTACTTTCAAGTTGCCGCCACTCGTACGTCACCTGTCATTCAACATCATCATTGCCTCTGCACTTCTGCCTCGACTGACATCTCTGCCCAAACTCTTTCCCTTTAAATATATCTGATTGTCTCTGTATATGTATGGATGGATATGTGTGTGTGTGTGTGTGTGTGTGTGTGTGTGTGTGTGTGTGCGTGCGAGTATATATCTATCCTTTTTTCCCCTTAAGGTAAGTCTTTCCACTCCCAGGATTGGAATGGCTCCTTACCCCCTCCCTTGAAACCCACATCCTTTCATCTTTCCTTCTCAGCACGTAACAACATATAGCATCCCCTATATCACAAACTGCAAGTATCATCATCAGCTGACAGGAAAGCTGGCAGCTGAGGTACCAGCAGAGCTATATGAAACTATGTGCAGGATGAAAGGTGTGCCCATTCTCATGCTCTAGTCGACTGCTGCCACGGTAGCTGTCCCGTAAACATGTACTTGCCACATACTTTGTTGTTCTGATCCAGATATAGGAAGGGAAGATGGACAGCCTGCGGAATGTTGAAAAGGAAGGGCTGGTCACTTGCACCCTAGGTTGATAGGGACCTAGTTGTTGTGAGGATGAGGTATGCTGGAGATGTAGAGGAAGCTGTCAAAGAGAGTTGGAGGTTAAAGGTAGTACATAGATGATAGAGGGACAGAATGAGAAATAAAGATGGACTGATGAGCAGTAGCCGCAAGAAGCAGAATAAGAAGTGCAGTTAAGGAGGAGGAAAAAAGAGGGGTAAAATAGGAGTGATAAAAATAAGAAAGTAGAAACATAACAGAATTGATGTAAGGGGATGATGATATACAATTTGTAAGTATTTTTGAAAAGCCATGATTTGGTTCTGCATGACTTACATTAAAATCACAGTTTTGGGTAAACAACAGACCACCCTCATGTATAAAAATTACATTCATTTCAGTAGATGCAGCCACTCATGATCCTTTGCGCCCAGGTGAACAATTATCACTGCTTGACACAAAATGTGGTCAGATGTCTGTGTATCTTTGTCCACACACATATCATTGGCGTTTATGTAAATTATTAGAGTTGCAATTCTCTGCGACAGGTAGAACGGCCATAAGAGTGAATTAGTGTTGTAACCAAACCTGATAATGTATACAGGGTGTCCAAGGAGGAACAGTCAGTGTTCAGGGATATGAGAGGAATGATCATTTGAAGCAAAAAGCTTCATATGTGGACAGACGCTATACTATTTGGTTTCCAAGATAGAACACATTTAATGTACATTGTTATTCATTATCTCTATTATTTAATATATTGTAAGGTTTACACATGTACGACAGTTAGTAAACATTACAACATGCATATTACAACACAGCAATTGAAAAACATATGTTTTAACAGTTAACTGATGCTTCTCTCTGATATGCCCTCAATCCCTGTCACTACTTTTCTCACAATGTGCCATGGACAACTGTGTGTTCAACAGGCTAGTTTAATGGCAGGAACACATCCCAAGCAAAGAGATTAAAAGAAGCTAGGTATGTTGGACTAAAATAAAGTTCCAAAGTGGTTGGGTGGACAACACACACATTTACCTAAAAACAAATGGACATTTCAATCTATTCTATCACAGAAATCATTCAGAATAGGGCATATATCAGTACAAAGTTTATTGCTTCAAATGAACATTTCTGTCATATTCCTGAATACTGGCCATTTCTCCTGAGACACCCAGTGTTCAGGGTGTGAACAGTATCAGATGTTGAGTGGTCATTGGGAAGGATGGGAGAACTCCATTTGCTTGTCAGCAGAAGACAGAGTTTGAAAGGGGCCTCATTGTGGGCCTCCATTTGGCCACCTGGTTGAACTGGGCAATGCCAGATATGTGTGACATTTGGACAAGACTGTAGCCCAGTGTAGCTCTGAATGGATACATGGAGGCAGACATACTCTTTGTCAAGGTTCCAGTCAACCTTGTCTGATCACCACAAGGGCAGATCCCTGTACTGTGCACCACTTCAAATCTGTGCCTGCCATCAAAGACCAAGTAATGGACTGCCTACAACATTCTGTGTCAACGCTCACCATTTGTCAGGAACCAAAAGCAGCTGGATTAGGAAATTACCATTCCACTTGTAGTCTGCCATTAACATTACAGCACAAATGGTTGTGTGTGGCTTGGTGCTGTGACTGGGAAGTGTGGATTGGTGAAGGATTGCACTGCATTGTGTTCAGCAATAAATCACCATTCTGCACTGCCTTGACTTACTAGTTTCTAGTGAGTATGGCATTGACCTCAGAAGAGATTGCATTCTTCCAGTAATTTGGAAAGGCACCACGGTGTTACTCCTGGCATTATGGAGTGGAGAGCCATTGGGTAATTACTTCTTTCCTCTTTACTAACAGTTGCAACTTTCCAGGTGATAAGATGTTACAGATTAAGTTTATCCTCTATATAAGGGATGAAATTCAGTTAATATACCTACAACAATAATTTACTTTTCTTTCATTTAATAGAACTGTGAAATGCTACTGTAATTAACTGAGTGTTTGGAGCAGTTTAAGTCAACCAACTACCCTGGAATATTAATGTTCTGTGACAACAAGGGAAAAATTTCTTGGTGTATCACAGGGATGCTACTGATAGTTATTTTATAGGTTTTGTTACATTGGCACTAGTTAGCAATAACATAATCAAAAGTATAATAATTTTATTTGTATAGATTTCCTGTCTTAGGTCTGATTCTTCATACAGTAATTTGACTGCTCTCTCCTCTCATTGTGGAGCTTGTCACATAGAGATTTCAAATTACATAGAAGCAAAACTATAGCGGTTCGTAGAAGGAATCTGTGGCCTTTTATAACCTTTGTCTATGTAAGTGAGAATTTTATCCCAAAATTTCAATGGTAAACAAATCATAGTTAAACATGTGGCTGCATGTTTGGCTTGCATCAAATATTGTTTGTCCAGTCTAATGGTTATCTTCTGTCTTGTCTTCAAGAATTGAAACTATCATTGAAAGATACTACCCAAGAGGTTGAACAGTTTCTTTCCTTGCACTCAATCTAGCATTGGATCCAGTCTCGAGGACCATAGGCATAGCCTTTTTAAGTGGCTCTCAACATAGCAGTGACTGAGAAAAGAAACTTTACAATGCTTGAATAGTTCCAAAGAATGATACTCACATCTTGATTGACCAAATGTACACCCCAAAAAATTCAGTGTGATTATCACGATTCACCATGAGAGAGTTAGATTATTTTTGTCTTCTCATTGCCATCACTGCAACATTCTCATGGCACTGTGATCTACAATCTTTAGTACCTGTTAAGTCCTTTCCCAGTTACTGAAGGGGTTATTCATGAGGCTGTCATGTCAAAGTCTTCCTGGCTTATTTCAATGAAACCAAGGAAATTCTCATGTAGATGTATAACCTTTCCTATGAAATTTATGTCCACATATCTGACAACTTGCGACATCTGCTCACAAGTTGAATTGGAAAAAAGCTCTTATTTTTTGGTTTTATATATCTTACTGATTAGTCTGTAGCAAATACCAGTTGACATCAGTTGTTTGATCTCATTGTGAACAAGCAACAAGATGTAAGATATAGTACTTCATTGATTTTCAACAGGGATTGGAATTGGCAAATAGCCTCAATACACAAAGGAGGCTTCCAGAATTGGAAGTGACATTGTCTCCTTGAAGCTGCTCTCTGTGCCTATGCAAAGTTAAATTTTGTGTTCTCAGTTATTTTATCCAACAAATGAACCTTATTAAGATGCTGCATAATTTTCCCTTTATGTCTCCTATATCTTTCTGAATTTCTCTGCTAATTAGTCTTTTATTTTCAGGGAGATTCTTGTCAGACTCCTTGCAGTATACTAAGAACTCACAATGATTCTCCTCCCCCTTTCCCCTTCTTCTTGTTCTTCTTTCCTTCTTCTCCCCCCCCCCCCCCCCCCCCCCATCCCCTACTCCCGACGATGGCCATTTTTTCAGGTGCTTGACGTTGTATGAAGGCATCCTACTAATCCAAGGAACCTAACTTGAAAAACAAGAAGTAATACATATAAAATGTTGCTGTCTTGGGTGGAGAATACACCAACCAGGAACACATCACTTCACCACTGCAGCCATTGCTCCATTTTTTCTTGAAGCAATGTTTGTTCCCTACTCAGTTGTTTGTTCAACAAACTGTTCCTTAAAGGGACTACCAACAGTAATTAATAACTTCAGTCCTTAATTTGCCAGACATAATTACTTTCTCATCTCTGTGTTAAATGTCAAAATTCCAAATCATGCTGTGGAATCAATCTGGTATAATATATTGATTTTTTCCCCAAGATTCCTGTCACTAAATTCTTTAATCATTTTAGCTGTTGGAAGTCATTGGATAATAAGCATCTGCCCTCAGATAACAGGCTTCTGCCGTATCTACAGTTTCACTGACTTTTCAGTCAGAGCATCTTTGTAACTGGACTTGTCAAAACATAGTTTGCTATAAACTTCACCTGTAGGTCTAGACATAGCATTGTCTGATTTCTTAGGCAGCTCACAGAATTTTACTAAAAATTAAATGCTGAAAATTAAATACTTTTCTGTCAGTTTCTAAAAACATCTCCAGATACCAGCTGTACTACTTTGCTTTTTTTGTCCAAAATTTTTCTATCTTCTGCTCTTTCTCTTCGCTTTCCTTTTTCCACAGTTTCATGACATTCCACATAACAGGGAAAAAGAGGTAGATTACAAAGAAAACAAAATATGAGCAAACAACAACATATTTTGCTTCAGTATTGCAGCAATAAAACATCTAGTGTTCATGTGGCAGCACATGCAAGCTGTTTGTTTCATTACCACCAAATAGGAAATAGTTTCAACATAAGAGGTAAAAAGTAGCACACACTGTCACTACTATTAATCATCCAATCATGTCTTGATGTTGTTAGTGTATCCTGGCAAGAAACCAGTCAAATATTAATGCTGGTTATAAAGGGAACCTGTAGTTTGATGTGGATTCTGTACCATGGTTCTACTTAGCATTTTCTAAGGAAAAGAACCGTCTGCCAACTGAACCCAAAAACCTTAAGAACTGTTGTCTGACAATTTCCCACTGTGTTACAAGTCCGCACAACAAGTATCAACTTATATGCACTATAAAAACCACATCCAAAGTGAGAAAGAAGTGGAAGAAATTTACCCAGGTGCACACTCAATTCACAAATTCACCTTCTCTAAATATTATAAAACTGCTGACATGCAGGCCCACTTAGTAATGATGGTAACACACTTGATCAAGTTAAAATCACACTAGTAGTTATATCATGTCACCAAATAAAATGCCTTTACTCATTCATATTTAATTGTTGAATGCACAGCATCAGTGCAGTTGCTCACACCTCTCACCATTTCCTGCTTTGCAGGCCATTTCTGTTGCAACCATGAAGGGGTGGTAGCCATGCCAAATAATCAATGCTGCATTGCCCATTTAGTCACTTATTGAGATCAACACAACTTTAGAATGAAGTAAAACTTGTTGTTGTTGTTGTTGTTGTGGTGTTGGTCGTGGTGGTGCTGGTTGTGGTGGTGGTCTTTGGTCCAGGGATTAGTTTGATGCAGCTCTGCACACTACTCTATCCTGTGCAAAGCTCTTCATCTCCAAATAACTATTTCAACATACAGCTATCTGAACCTGGTTACTGTACCCATGTCTCTGTCTACAATTTTTACCTCAAATGCTTCCCTCCAATACCAAATTGACAATTTCTTGATGCCTCGGAATGTCTGCTATCAACCAATTCCTTCTTTCAGTCAATTTGTGCCACAAAATTTTTTCGCACCATTTTGATTCAGTCCCTCTCATTAGTTATGCAATTTTATGCATCTAATTATGCAATTATGCATCTAATTTTCAGCATTCTTCTGTAGCACTACATTTCAAAAGCTTATTTTGTCTTCTTATCTGAACTACTTATTGCCCACATTTCAGTTTTGCACAAGGCTAGACCAAATTCTATGACAAACAGCCATGAAACTCCCCAGGGCAAAAAATGCAACTTTCTGATTCAAGTTACTAGACACCAGCCATTTGAAGCACTAGCATGACTTCAGCTGTCAAAATTTGTGGCAACTGAAATGATGCAAGTGCTCCAAGTGGCCTGTGTGTAGTAACAGAAGAATGGTGTGCTATAAATTGAGAACTTGTCCAAAAGGAACTGATTATGAGTATATCTACATGCTTGGCATGTCCTGTCTGTCACTTTGTGCTGATTGTAGCATAGTTCATTTCACAAGTTTCTTTGTGGATTTCAGATTTGTTTTAATACAATCAAACTTAGGCACAACTTTTAAAATCTTGGAGATATTTTTTATTTCTGCTACAGTTTATAGTGGCACTATGATCTCCAAAAGATGACATCATTTGTATTTTTAATCTCCTTCTACACTCCATATATAAAATACATCAATGTTTCACAATGTGTCTATGCGTACCAGTCACATGGCAGTGCTGCAGTAGCAGTTTCAAAAGAACTGTGGAAATATCATGACTGTTTGTCACAGACTGTTGCTACACTGCAAAAACCCTTAGAAAATACATTCTAACATTCTAGCAATTAAATTCATGTTCAATGTTGGCAAATTTCTTTTTTTGGAAATACCTTTCCATTATTGCCTGTCTGGATTTTATATCCACTCGGTTTCAGCCATAATTAGTTATTTCATTTCACAAATAGCAAAACTCATCCACTACTTTTAGTTGCTGATTTCTTCATCTTATTTCCTCATTATCACTGGATGTAGTTCAACCAGATTCCATTACCCTCATTTTACTTTTGGTTATGTTCATCACATAATCTCTTTTCAAGACACTGTCTGTTCTGTTCATATGTTCCTCCAAGTCCTTTGGCATCTCTAACAGAGTTACAATGTCATCAACGAACCTCAGAGTTTTAATTTCTTCTCCCTGAATTTTAATCCCAACTCCAAATTTTTCTTTAGTTTTCTTCAATGCTTGCTCAATGTACAGAGTAAATAAAATGGAGGTGAGACCACAAATCTCTCTCACTCTCATCATCTCAACCTCTGCTTCCCTTTTGTGTCACTGGATTCTTATAACTGCAGTCTGGCTTCTGTACAAGCTGTATATAACATTTTGTTCACAGTGTTTTATCCCTGACACCTTCAGAACTTAAAAAAGTGCACTTCAGTCAATACTGTCAAAAGCTTTCTCTATGTGTACAGATTATAGGGATATAGGTTTGTCTTTCTTTATCGTATCTTCTATGTTAAGTCCTAGGGTCAGTATTGTCTCACATGTTCCTATATTTCCCCAAACAAAACTGATCTTCCATTCTTCTGTAAAATAATTCTTATCAGTATTTTGCAATCATAACTGACTTATTAAACTCATAGTTCAGCAATATCCACACCTGTCAGCCCCTGCCTTCATTAGAACTGTAATTCTTACATTCTTCTTGAAGTCTCTGGCTGTTTTGTCTCATACTTATTGCATGCCAGGTAGAATAGTTTTATCATGGCTAGCACTCCCAAAGATATTAATAGTTTTGAGGGGAATGTCATCTACTCCAGGGGCCTTGCATCTAGACCTGTCCCTTACATTCTCTCATCACCACCTACTCCAGTCCACTCAAAAGCATCACCTATCCCATCACAGGCAGGGCTACCAGTGAAATCAGTCAAATGATCTACAAGCAAAGCTACAAGCACTGTGCTGTGTTCTACGTGAGCATTACAACCAACAAGCTGTCTGTCTGCTTGAATGGCTACCAACAAACTATGGCCGAGAAACAACTGGACTACCAAGTTGCTGAGTGCACTGCCCAGCATATAGTTCTTCATTTTAATGGCTGCTTCACAGCCTTTGCCATCAAGATCCTTCCTGCCAACACCAGATTTTTTGAATTTCCCAGGTGGGAATTCTCCCAACAGTATATCCAACAGTTCCATAATCCTCCTGGCCTCAATCTCCATTAGTTATTGTCCTAAACACACCTATGCCCCTCCCCACTCACAATGTGACCTCAGCACAATGGTGCATAACAATCTATCCTTTTCATAGTATTGTTAGTATCTCGTCTTGAATTTACCTACACTTCAATGATTGTTTTTTCTATGGTACAGTTCAAAACATGGGACAACAAAAAATCAAAAGTAGCACTGCTTGCAGGAAAAACATGGTTTGTTTTTCACTGTTTCATTGACAATCAATACAAAGTCATAATAAGCAATACAACAAATACAAAATATGCTCTTTGCATTTCCATTGAGTTGGTATAATAGAACTGGATGAATCTAACTGCCAAATAGAAGAAATAAGTATCTCCGTACCAGGGAGAGGTAGTTCCCATGGAACTGTTGCTGCCCAATCAAAATCTCTTCATGATTTATTTTTATATGTCTCACCCTTTCTCATTTGAATGCTATCCAATATTTTACCATCATCTTCTCATTTTTACTTTATTTAATATTACATTTTGATGTGGTATTTTGCCTGGAAGTATATATCCAAATTCGTATGTTATCTTATAAAATAATATTTATTAATATTATAATTTAAAAAGTATTTTGTATGTAATTATTTTACAGTTATTTAACATATTTTTTAATTTTTCCAAACAGTGGACACAAATGGAAGCACTGTACTGCAGTTTGCAGTTGTATCTATAACACCAACAGAAGAATGCAGTCCTTTGCAATCAAGGCAAGTTCAACCACTATCAAAGGCTACACAAATGTGTGCAGGTGGACAAGGACCTGATGCATGCAATGGTGATAGTGGTGGTCCACTTATGAAATACACAAATGATTCAAAACCAGTACAGCAAGTTGGAATTGTCTCATTCCGAACAGGAACTGAGTGTGGTCCAACAGCAAGTGTTTATACGAGAGTTGATGGTTTTCTTGAATGGATACTTGATAATATTGAACCATAAGCTTGAAAGTAATTCACTGTCCCAAGTATGGTGTTAACGGCAGATAAATCAGCTTTATTTATCACAGTATGAAATAATAACATGAAAATGAAAAGTAAAGCAGCTGTTGCATTTATCTAGAAGAATCAGTGAAGAAGCTACCTTCATTTATAAAGAAGTTAATACGCTGGAAAAGAGAAGTAAGAATATATACAGATCTGAGATTTGCTCAAAAGGTTTTTTTTTTTTTTTTTTTTTTAATTGAGATGCTGGAGGATTTTTATCTAAGGTTTTTGTATCCATTTTTCTCTTTTTACAATAAAAAATTGCTCTGATTTAGGGCACATTTGAGTGCTTTGTCATACTGTCTGTCAATGCAGAAAATATTAAATTTTTCATGAGCTCTATTTATATGATTTTATTGGTTATAGAAATTGTCCGTTATGGAGCTCTAGTTTCAAATGTTCATTGAGTTTTGTAGTCCATACAAATCTCATTAAAAATATTGCTTTCATTTCTTTGTATAATTTTTAATGATGCCACATGATTCAAAATAAATTCATTCTCTCTCTCTCCCCACCCCCCATCTTCATCCACCCCTCCCACCTACCCCCCACACTTCCCCCCATTACCAAAAGACTACACCTTGATGCTTCAGGATGTGTATTATCAACTAATCCCTTCTTTTAGTCTAGTTGTCCTGTGAATTTTGTTTTTCCTCCAGTTTGATTCAGTTCCTCTTCATTATTTACTCAATCTGACCATCTAATCTTAAGAATTCTTCTTTTCTGAACCATTTATCTTCCATGTTTCACTTCCATACAAGGCAACAAGCTACACAGATGCCTTCGGATTAACACATTTCTCTCTTTCAAAAATGCTTTTCTTACCGTTGCCAGTCTGTATTTCATATCCTTTCTGTTTCAGCCATCACCAATTATTTTATTGCCGAAATAGCAAAACTCATCTACTACTTTTAGTGGCTCATTTCCTAATCTAATTCCCCAAGCATTACTGGACTTAATTCAACTAAACTCTGTTACCCTTGTTTTACTTCCTCCAGGTGGCTAATAACTCTTTGGTGAGTATGTGCTTGACTACCACAGAGTATTTGTAGCACTACTTCCTCTTTCTGTGGTGCAAACCTACACTTAGACTATCTCTTCTCTACTCTGACTTTCTGTTAAATGGTTGTTTTGATGCAGAACATGCCTAGACTTGGTTCATGACTTTGGTCTTGATTTCTAGTTTCACTCCTGGCACTATCTTCACCTTCCACAAACGATTATATGGTCTCCATTATTGGGTTTGATATGCCATCTTTTCCAAATTTTACAGAAGTGTGTGTGTCATGCAGGGAAGGTTGCCCCTGTGGTGTATTTTCTGTCTCTGCACCTTTCCACACTGGCTCCCTCCTTCTTGTTTTTGTTGTATCCCCAGAACCCAGCATGATAGCCATGCCATTGTGGAGAGGTCATAAAGTACCTGCATGATATGATGACCATGAAGGGATCGCTCTTTTGGTGCCTGAGCTGCACACACCCTATATATGCCATGGAATATGTGCCCGACTCCTGGAAACGGATTACTGGCCAGGTAGTCATTGCTGTGGTTGGGTGGCACATGTGGGGAGAGCCCCCATTGGGAGTGGGTGGCACCATAGTGGATAGTTTGCTTATGAAGAAACTTAAATTTTCTCCTGTTGGTGGTCACATGGCCCCAGCAGTCTCTTCAAATGGAAAGGCCTCATATGGTGCTACAAAGTACAATCCCAACATGTTCACTTCCCTGGCCACACTGTGGGAGGAACACAGGACTAGACAACAAGGAGCAAAGTGCTTCCCCCAATACTTAGTCTGTACTCCCCCCAGTACTTAGTCTGTACCAGCACTGATGGGGACATCTTTTTGGCCACAAAGCCTTTATTTTTTGTGGAACACATTGAAGAGAAGTATAGTGACACTACCACCATGTCTAATATGAAGAACAGTTTCCTCCTGATTATAGAATCATCTCCATCCACTGCTCTATTATGAAAACTTCAGTGACATTCACATGACTGTCACTTCCCACAGGTGTCTCAATGTGGTCCAAGCCATCATTTTCACTGTGATTTACTTTCACAATCTAATGATGAGCTGTGGGCCAACTTACAGCAAAGAGATGTGCACTTCATCTGTCATGTCCACAGGGCACCAGGCAAAAACAGAGTTGCTATTGGGGCCTTCATCTTAGCTTTTGAGGGTGATACATGTCCTGAGAAGGTCAAGGTGATGGGCTAGTGATGTGACATAAAACATTGTGTTCCTCCTCCTATGAGATGCTTCAGGTGTATGAAGTTAAGACATATGTCTTCTCATTGCACCACTACCCCTGTCTGCAGGGATTGTGGACATCTGCTGCACGTGAACAGTGTAAACTGTGGTGAGCTCCACTCCCTGCTCACCACATTGCTCCACTTTTAAGTTCAAGAGTAAATTCAGGAGTATTAGACCCTGGACATGCTCACATATGAAGAGACAAGAAAAATGTTTGAGCATCTTAATCCCATGCAAATGACACAATTTTACACAACAGCTACAATGTCACCTTCTCTGTCAAAGGTGCCTTCCTGGCTGGATGGGGATTTTCTCTGCCCAGAGACTGTGTGTTTGTGTTGTCCTCATCATTCAATCATCATTCATGCAAGTACCTAGATTGTACTGTGTACAGATTCGGAATGTGTACGGGTGCTGAGGACTGTGCAGTTGAGCGCGCCACAAACCAATCATCATCATCATCATCATCATCATCATCATCATCAAAGTTGCCTTACTTTGTTGCACCTCTTACAGTGGGCCCTCAGAGCTGACCCGCTAATACCTGTCCCCCACCTCCCATCCAGGTGGTCGGAATCCCTTCTGGTGCTTCCACTGCACCCAGTTCAGGAGCATTGGCTTCCTCAACTGCCAGGGCACTGGTCCCTCATCCTCCTCTGGCTTCTCTAGCTATAAAGAGGTCCTTTGGGACTCTTTCTTCTATGGTTCTTGCTAAAACACAGTCAGATGCCAGCCAGTGGCTGAAGGAACCACATGCTGTTGACCATTGGACTTCTTGTTCTTTCTGTGTCCCTGAAACCAATTCAGGAACACCTGCTCAGTCCTCATCTTCTAAGGAGAACAAGGATGAGGAGGGCAGAAAGGAGTTCCCTAAGATGAAGGAAACCTGGTGGCATGGGGGACACCAGATACTGCATCTACTCTTTTTGTGCCCAAGGAACAGATCCTGGAGGCCCTTGAGACACCATATCTCCCCAGGCAATGTGCCACAGGACCTATGTCAATGTATCTCCTGATGTCTCAACTGATGGCAGCACAATACCCTGGGCCATAACATGTCCCCATCCCTTTGGTCACTTCATGCCCTATAGCATTCAGACAGTGTGATCCTCCAGTGGAGTTATAACAGATTTTTCCACCACCCCACTGAGCTATGGTGGCTTTTAAGCATTTACCCTGCATTGTTTATTGACAGCCAGAAACCATGGTTTCCAACAACTTGAACCCCCTACCAAGGTTATTTTAAGAATCATACCAACTATGAGAGAGTATTGGGTGGAGTTTTTATGTATGTGCTGGACTCTATATACAGTGGCCTTGTGCCTCTTGATACACTTTTGGAGGCTGTGGCAGTTCAGGTAAGGCTGCAGTGTCTTCACTGCCAAATTGATGGCCATGAAACTAGCCCTTAGCCATGTTTGTTATTGCACTGGCAAGAGTATCCTAATCTGTAGTCACTCCTTTAGCACCCGTCAGGCCGTACACCAATGCTACTCTCCTCACACACTGGTTACAGCTCTCCAGGATCTGGTCTCTGACCTCCATCAAGCTGGATGGCCAGTCAATTTTGTTTGGACACCCAGTCATGTTGGGATTTTTGAAAACAAAGTAGGTGACTTGTTGGCCAACCTGCAGATTCTGAAAATAGGTGTTCCAGAACCAGACCTACAGTCATTTATATGCCATTGATTACTGGAAGTCTGGAACTCAGAATGGTCTGCCCTAATCTTTCCAAACAAACTGAGGACAATTAAGGAGATCAGGGCCATTTGGCATGCTTCTCAGAGGGAATCCACCATCCTCTGTCAACTCTGCATTGACTTGATTTGGCTGGCCAATGGCCACATTCTTTGGTGTGAGGATCACCCTGACTGCTGATGTATAACCTGCCTGATGTTGGCCCATTTTCTCATAGACTTCCCTAATTTGCCTGCTTTTAGGTGACATCTTAATCTTCCTGACACCCATCTCTGGTGCTAGCAGACAACACCAAAGCATCTCACCTGGTGTTATGTTTTGCCCATGAAGGTGATTTCTATTCATCCCTGTGAGGTCGGGATTTTTGGATTCATTGACCACTTGAGGTGTTGGTGTGGCACCTCTCTCCTGTCCTCCCCCCCCCCCCCTCTACTCCCCCCTTCCCTCCCCACAGAGGTTCCTTTTTGGGCCTTACTTGGTGGCCTGGCCTAGCCTCTACACTTTCCACCTTTTTATTCTCTTTATTCTTCTTCATTTCTTTATTTTAACACCTTAGGTTGACTGAAATTTTAACAACTTGTCTGGGCAGCCTCATTTTCTGGGCTTATATCTCTGTTGCTTTTTATTTTTTTTTTTTTCATTGTGTTAGTTACACTTAGGCTTTCCAGGATTTGCCTTTCACTACCTTCCTTTGATGACTACTCATGCTTTGCCATTTAACAAATAAAGGCTCTGAGGACCATGCAGTTCAGTCCCTTTCATTCCAAAGAAACCAACTAACATGTTTTAGTTTTGGACATCATCAAATAATCTCTTTTCAAGATACAATTCATGCTATTCAACTTCTCCTCCAAGCTCTTTCCTGCCTCTGTCAAAATTACAGTGTCATTGGTAGACCTCATACTTTGTATTTCTTCTCCTTGAATTTTAATTTCCTTTCAAAATTTGTCCTTGGTTTCATTTATTGGCTGCTCAAGATACAGAGCAAATACCAAGAGGGAATAGGCTACAGCCCTGTCTCACTTCCTTATCAAGTAATGCTTCCCTTCCATGTCCTTAGGCTCTGGCTTCTTTATGAGCTGTTAACCTTTTGCTCCCTGTATTTTATCCCTGGTACCTTCAAGAGTGTATCCCAGGACAGATAAAAACCTATGCAGCATTGCAGCATAAAATGAGATAATGTGCACTGAATAAAAAAAAAGTTCTGCTTTTTGTCTGGAAAAGTATGTGCTTCATTGAAAAGAAACTAAAAGTTCATTATCATGGAAATGTGATAGTGCTAAAAAGAAACATAAAGTACTCTGTGAAATCAGCGGAAAATGTGCTTCAGAACAGGAAAATACCCCTGAGGGTCAACATACCATAAAAATTATTGGATTTGTTGACAAATACATCATATGGCTCAGGTAAAATTGTATTACATGCACTGAGTATGAATTTTCTATGAGGTATTTAGCAAATTATGATCTTTTACTCTAATATTCCAGGCCTATTTCATGGTAAATTATATTTATTGTTTACATCATTCTTGAACATGTAAGAAAATTTTCTTTTTGGTACAGAAGTTGTGTTGCAGTTTGTCTTACTATTAAACCGATCATTAGTGCCTGCTTGGTTAGCCATGTGGTCTAACGCACTGCTTTCCAGGTAGGAAGGTGTGCCGGTCCGTGGTACAAATCAGCCCGACGGATTCGTGTCAAGGTACGGTGTGCTGGCCAGTCTGTGGATGGTTTTTAAAGCAGTTTTCCATCTGCCTTGGTGAATGTAGGCTGGTTCCCTTATTCCGTCTCAGTTACACTATGTTGGCGATTGCTTTGCAAACAGTTTCTCAGCGTACACGTGCACCATAATTACTCTACAACACAAATAGTGGGGCTACACTCGTCTCATGTGAGATGATCCTGGGGGATCCACTGGGAGCCAGACTGCACAATAACCCTGGGTTCAGTGTGGGACAGCGGTGGGGTGAGTGGACTGCTGTAGTCTATTGTGGGGTTGTATAGCACTGTGGGCTACAGAGGGGACGAAGCCTCTCCGTCTTTTCTAGGTCCCCAGGTCCATACAATACAATAAAATACATTACAATAGCAACAGTTTTCTATCAGATAATCTACGAGGAATTTTATAAAAATATTTTGTTGTTCTTCTGTCTTGAGTTTGAAGGAAGCTTTTTAAGAGCATTTGGTCCTGCATATGATGATTTTTGTTTGTATTGTGTTGCATAGGCTCATGAAAGAGGTTCTGTTTCCTTGTCATGGATGCGTTGTGTCCTGTTATCCAGTGTCTGGGGCATATTTTAATTATCTAGCAGAAGAGTTTGTATAGGTGTAGGTTGGGTTGTGTTGGGTAAATTCGGGCCTACATGATTCTTTCCATTTAAGGTTGGCTATAAATCTCATTACTATTTTTTGTAATTTGAATGCTCTATTAATGTTTATTTGGGAGGTACCTCCCAATAAATCTCTGCCATAACTTATTATTGAATGGATTAGTGCATAGTACACCAGTTTCATCATATTTGTGTGTCTCAGGTAGCCGAGTTTGTGCAGCACATGTAAGTTTGTGCTGATTTTTCCACTTATGTGTGTAATGTGTTATCAAAATTTACATTTTCATTGATTATTATTCTAAGAAATTTGCTGCATTTGGAGTTTTCTTCAATGCTCTCATCTATGCAAATGTTGATATCTTTATAGTGAAGATTCTTTAGGATTGAAATTAGGACAAAGTGTTTAGCATGTGCGTATTGGAGAAAACGAGGTATTTACTCACATGTTTACTCGATAACAGCTTGCATTTATACAAACATGAATGCATGCTCAATGCAAAGCATGGAATAACAAACAGAGAAGTAAACCAAAGAGCAACTACATCAATATAGCTGGATACTGCCACCACACTGAACATTTACACACCACTGGACATTTTCAGGGCAGAATATCAGAGCAGGCCACTACATGACTGCCTCCTTTAGCACAAATGAAAGCACAGATTGAATTAAACATGCCATACAACCCACATAAGTACTGTTTTCTTTTTTTTAGAACCAGGTGGTGCATCATGTGAGTCAGAAGTTCTGATGGGGAGCGGGGCAGTAATACTCAAAGTCAGTCTCAGCATTGCAGTGCCTGGTGTTCATGGTTCGTGAGGTACAGGAACTCTCTTGTTGCTGATTCTTCTGTCTTCTCTGGTTTGCATACCAACGTCATTGTAATGTCTGTTGCATCCAGAAATGCTGGTTTGATTCAATCCAAAGTGACCATGGTGGGTGTACCACTGATCATTATGCCGAAAGTATTGCTGCATTGCTGCCTCTACTGACTACAATATGGTAGATCGTTCATAATGGCTTATGCACTTTATCATTGTGTAAGAGCACATGCATGCTCTTGCCTAGTTCTGTAAAAATAAATAAGTGTCTTTCCAGCTAGTTTATAGGCTTTGTCAGTCTCAGGTGGTGAAATCTGAGGAGATGATTGTGTCACCTGCCATGCTCTCCAGGTAAGTTTAACATTTATCCATATACCAGTTCCCCTGCTGTGCTCTTCAGCTCACTCTTAAATTATGTTCACATACCTAAAAGGATGACAGTGTCTGTGTCCAGTGCTGCTTTTAACTGCTGATGAAGATGCTTAACTATACTATTTGATTTGGGTTGTAAGCTGTGGTGCATATGCACTTTGTGCCTAATAACATGGTCAATGCTCTGAAGATATCGGCTTCAAATTGCCATCCCTGATCAATGGTAATTTTCAGTGGGACTCTGAACTGCGCAAGCAGGCCACAAAATAATGTTTGCGGTATAGTTTCTACCATGATGTCCTTCATTCGAAATACCTCAAGATACCTGGTGAACCTGTCTACCACCTTGAAGCAATAACTGTAGCCTTCCAATGCTGTGAGTGAGCCTACAGTGTCACCATGCACACGTTCAAAACACTGATTTGGCAGTAGAAATGTGCCTAAAGGTCCTCTGATGTGCCACATGATTTTATTCCTCTGGCATTCCATGCAATGCTTCACAAATGTTCTGCAGTCTGTGTGCATACCTGGCCTTATGAAGTTCTGTTTGACTAATCTGACAGTGCCCCTTACTCTCAGGTATGCCAGATTTTCCAGTGATGCTGAATTGCTATGGCACAAATTGCCATATCTTTCCTTCTGCTGCATCACAATGTAACTCTGTGTTTGTTTCAGGCAATGTAATGGGCTATAAACTCAGTCCTTTTGATCATTGCAATAAATCATACAAATCATAATCACTTGTAATAATGGCATTTGTCACTGCTTACACGTGCAGTGCCATTTGCTGCCATATTCACTGTTTCAACACATGAAATTGTTTTGATTGGAATATTCAGCTTCCCTTCCATGGACACAATGCTGGTTGTGAACTTGCTGATATAATTTAAGCATAATAGCTGCTTTCTCTGGTGTTACCTTAAAGGTGTAGGTAAGAGGCTTATGATCCATATTGATGGCAAACAGTTGCCATTCTAAATGTGTGTCAGGATTTTTTAACTGCAGTATAAGCGATGTACAGTGCACGGTTGCCCTATGTTGCTGAGATGGCAACAGTTTAAGACTGTAGAATGCAATGAGCTGCCAATACTGATCAGTCTGTTGCTCAAGTGCAACACCAGTGGCAGTGCATGAAGCAACAACCATGAACGCAAGTGGTCCATGTGCAACCTGGTATTCTGATTGGGTAGCCTCTGTTATAGTTGTTTTCACAACCTGAAATGCAATGTCTGCCTCAATGGGCCAATGCATTCTGTGGTTCATGTTCAGTACACCTGTAAGGAGTTCATTCAATGGAGCAGTTTTCAGCATGCATGATATGCTGGGGATATTTTCTTATGGCCTCTACTTTTTTCTGTGTTAGTCAAATACCTTGTGCATTCACCAAATATCCTGGAAGGTGCACCTCTTTCTCACTAAAAGCACACTTGGCAGGATTAGTTACTAGCCCTCTTGTGGGTATACCAACAAACACTTGTCAAATGCAATAAGTACTGCTGTTTTGATTTGGACATCACCAATATATCATCAATGCACACATAGCAAAAATCAAAATCATTTGTCACATCATCCTTAAAGTGCTGGAAGGTCTGAGCTGTGTTACACAGTCTGAATGGCATTGTGGTGAATTCCGATAAATCAAATGGTGTCATCACTGCTGGTTTGGGAATGTCTTCTTGTAGCTACAGGGATCTGATAATATGCTTGCGCTAGGTCAGTGGTGGAATATATTGTCTTACCAGAAAAGTCTCCTTTGTGTGGGACCAGTCTGGGATGGTTCTTGCATTGACTTGATGATAGTCACCACAGGAGTGCCATCCGTTCTCCGATGTGAATCGGGGCTGCCCAACTGCTATTAGAAATCCTGCAGATACCCAGTGATAGCACGCTGTAAAATTCCTGTTTTACCACTTTTAGCACTTCAGACATCAAACATCTAGGAATGTGAGTTGGTGGCACTGGTATGGTCAAAATGTGGTGAACGGTTGTGTGGTTAACTGGTGGGAGAGCAAGCGACTGCTGAGTGATCTCCGAGTACCCTTCCAGCAACCATATGTACAGTGTATTGCCTGTAACAATGCGTACCGATAACAGGGTGACGCAATAGACTTTCCCTAGTGTATGCAGATTAGTAGCCAAATCTATTAGTTGCTGAAATCACACATCTGGCAGTAAGTCACAGAAGGACAAAATATCTGCTCCAATAGCAGGCTATGATATATCTGCCACTGTAAATTGCCATCCAAACATATAGTGTAGCCCCAGGTTAAGGAATAATGTTACTCGATTGTATATTCATTAACGGTGAATACACAGCAGCCATCACAGCTCCTGTGTGGTAGGTAGTTTGCTGCATATACAAATCAGATATTGAAGTTTCCTATCGCAGTCCATTACAAAATGTTGACATATGTTTGCATTAGATGTTGTCTCTACTATGGTGTCCGATTCATACTTCCACTTGAAAAGTGGTGTACAGGTTCGCACATCATTACCAGACTTCCTGTGATACCAACATACGTACTTTGCTGACAGCAGTTGATTACCATCTCGTGACTGTCGACAGCATGGCCATTGATGGTTGTGCATTGTTTGTAAAGTATTTATCTATGTGGTCAGGGCAGGGTGGCTAGCATCACTGTGGGCACATTTTCTTGTCGTGGCATCAGTGTTGAGACACTTGACGCAGGATACATTGCAATTATCCTCCCAGCCATTTGCGACTATTCATTTAAATTGCCTGCAACACCGTGATTATTTTTTGGGTGTCTGATGACAATTGGGAAACTACATATGCTGTGCACATCATCGCCTACAGTGTTGCTAGCCAATGTGCGTAAATGTTTGAGGAGTTGTGATGAAGTTCTGTCTCGGAGCTCCTCAGTGTGCAATAGCTTCTCTAGTTTTGTTACTTCTGATTGCAAAGAGCATGTAACAAATGCATTTTTAATCGATGCATACCATGCGGTATCTGGTGGCATGGCTAGAATATCTTGGACTTCTGCTGCTAGACCCTCCATGGGCACTGCAGCCACATAGCTGTGTTTAGTGTTGTCTATCGATATTCGTGCAAAGACCATCTGACTTTCTACCTGGGCAAACCATAATAGAGGATTATGTTGCCAGAATGGTGGGGGTTTTATCATCACCCTGTTTATTGCACTACTGGCTGCCAATTCAGTTGTGACTGGTGAGTCATTCATTCTCATGTGGGAACAAGCACAGTGCAGCTGGCATGGAAGTTACAAACATCAGTGTTGTGAAATGCTGTAGTCAGTGCAAATGTATTGTAGTCAGTCACAGGGACAGAATGTGATGACATGATGAAAGACCCCTAGGATATCAAAAAGTTAAAATTTATTAAAAACAAAAAATGAAACACCAATCAACCACAAGTGTTGACAAAGACGTTAATTATGAATGCGCGGTAAGGTGTAGACAAATGAAAAAAAAACATCATTCATTTTTTGTACATGATTTTGTTTCTCACTCTCTTGTATGTAGAAGATCTGTTAAGAAGTACATTTCAGAATGTGACGGGCCATGAGTGTTTTGTATCACATATGTTTCGAAATAAGAAAAACTTAGATACCGGTATTAAGTATTTTTTATTCAAGTGAAGTGAAGCCAAAGCCAAATAAAGAAACGGGCCACACCTCAAGTAAACAATTTAGTTATAAGGATATTTATAAAAAGGTCATAAGATAAACGAAAAATTAAGTATTCATTGTCATAGTGTGTCTCTGTGACAATCATCAGTATCTATTCACTGCAGAGTACACACAAATATTTATGCATGTGATTTTCCAAAAACCAATTAATTTTTATCATGTTGCAAGAAAGCTTGAATAATGATATTTCAAGGTATTTGAGAAAGATAAGTCTATGATGGTTAAATCATCATATTTCACACTTAGCTACACATGAGTTGAAGTAAATAGCACTAACACATAAAGAAACAACATGATACTACATGAATGATTAGTCAGTACACATTATTTCCATGAAACAAAAGTTTCTTGGCAGCTAGTCCATGGCTGTATGAGTAACATTTCCTCATAAATCTTTGAATCAGTAGATGAGTATTTCCCTTCTTCCCTCCCAAACCAAGGAGGTGGCACCAAGCATAGCTAGGCCATCAATGCGTAATATTTTAGTCCTCTTTCCAATAGTTTTCTTCCTCCTTTACCTAAGTAAGAAATGTGCTCCCATAAGTGATAAAAGCCCATCTATATAATGAAGCATAAATGTATCATGATAATGTGTATGTAATGAATTTGTGTATGTGTTGTGAATGAAGATAAGTTGAAGCTAACAAACAAACTGTGAAAATACAACCCAGTTAATGGGAAATTTTATGACTTTTAAAACCTAAGAAATTTACGTTCGTAGTATGTGCAATGGATGGAATGTCAGCTATAGGTAAAAGCTATAATGTTAGGTACATTGCTGTAACTCAATACTTGCATGAATTTTCATTGGAAACCAAACTCCATATAAAGAAATGAACTTTAAAGACAAAAAATTTATACTATGTTTTGGATGGTTATAAGTGTCTTTCAACAAGTGGATGGTCAAGTGTGGTGACATGAACATGTGTGTGCAATGAAATAATTTCTGAGTATTGTGGCTCACAACACTTGAGACATTAACAAGTGAACTATAGTAGTTCGAGCCGGTACTTACCTCATTGACGGATGCTGTTGGTCGGGGTTCTCTCTGCTGAAAATGTGAATACAGTGGGTAATAATGACGTTCAAGCCATAAAAATGGATATCTTCTGCCATGGTGTCAGATTTTGAACAGTGAGCACACACCCATTGCACCCAAAAAGAAGACAAATGCCCTGGCAATTCTTAAATATATGACAGTCTGGTGAAAGTATGACACTTAATGTGGAATCAACACTAAGAAAGCAAGTGCATGCACGTGCATCGTAGCAGCTGGCATGCTGACCATTAGCAACTTTGCCACCGAATTTGCAAGTGAGTTCTTTGCCACCGCATTTGCCAGTGCACAAGTGTGAAACCCAGCAGCAAGACTAAAGCAAAATGAACATTATTGTTAGCATGCTAAATTCAAATATATAATGGACTACCATATTATGTATGCCATCTTTTAATTTCTTTTAGAACCCTAACACACATAGGATAAGGTGACATGTCTACTCTATTAAATAAAAGAGAAGCTGACAAATAAAGGACATCAACCCCTATCGGCAAATGTAAACATGTACAAGCAAAGAACACTGTATGTCTCCATAACATGCGAACGTACAGTCTGGAGGCAATTGTGAAGGTACATGATGAAAGATCCCTAGGATATCATAAAGTTAGAATTTATTAAAAACAAAAAATGAAACACCGATCAACCATAAGCGTTGGCAAAGACATTAATTATGAATGCGTGGTAAGGCACAGGCAAATGAAGAAAACCACCATTCTTTTTTTGTAAATGATTTTGTTTCTCACTCTCTTGTATGTAGAAGGTCTATTAAGAAGTGCCATTTGGATAATGACAGGCTATGAGTATCTTGTATCACACATGTTTTTAAATAAGAAAAACTTTGATACCAGTATTAAGGGGGGACATTGATGAAATTGACCAAAACTGTCAATTTTTTATTTATTTTTTATTTCGTAGTACATCTCATGGACAATAAGTTCCCAGAGTTTCAATGTTGAAATCACATCCGAATTGCTTGAAAATTAATTAAAAGTGTGACGCGGCCTCCCTGCCATGCCCACCTTTTTAAGCAGCATTTCAATACCAGCTCAGTGAACAAAGTTTCTGTGTATTACTTTCAACAAAATGCATGTGGGATACACCTAGAAGGCCATGATACATAGTCTTTGGTTTTATAGATCATCTTTGGCCGATCCTGCACTTCACAAAAAGTGTGTCCATGGCAAAACCCAAAATCCAAATGAGTCTCTAAATCCACTCATATGGAAACGATGTCCTAAAAACACATTGCAACTGCTACAGTTGTCAAAATTGCAACTTATGGTGCAGTTATTGTATTTAACGATGGGAATGTCAGGAGGTTAAGGTATCAGAAAGAATGGGCTTCAAGATAGGAAATTTTACTCATGACATCCTGAGAAAAATAGATTTACAGCGCGTCTCTGTAGCTTTAAAGTCAGTTGAAGACCTGGTAAAGGAAAGAAGACAGACAACAAGAAACCAGAAGAGAAACCTTGAAGGGAAAGACGACCCAGAGTACAAATGCAGTGCCTTCTGAAGAAGTGACATAAGGAAAATAGGTTGAACTTTAAATTGTGTTTCCTGAAAAGTTTGTTTTTTTAAAGTTTATATGCCTTTTCCTCAGATTCTATGAATGCTAGAATTATGAAATTTTGTACACATTTTTCTGTAAACCTAATAAACATTGTCTCAAGCGCAAATTTCGAAATTCTGATTGCAAGCTGAGATATGGGGCGACATATTTGGAATTTTGCATGAATTTAAAATTGTACTTGTGGAATTATAATTAAAAAATTTTGGAAATTCTCCTATTTGACCTATTCCAAAAACCTCATGAGAGAAGCTTACAACATATAAAGAGATGAAACAGAGAAATTTTTGCAAAAATCTGTTGAATACTTTCTGAGAAAAGGAACAACCATTATTTTTTGAAAATAAAACTTCAAATTTCATTCAAATCAAGTTGAATATATATAATCAAAGGATTTTATACGTAAATGTGTTATTTTTGTGTAAAGCATGGTACAAAATTTCTGTGCCATATCTCCAAACCTATGGATTTCGTGCATTTTTGAAATAGTGTGTGTTTTTCATCAATGGCCCCCCTTTCAGTATTTTTATTCAAGGGAAGTGAAACCAAGTAAGGAGGATTTTCTTATTTATGACATGCACTGGTGCACTTGAAGTCCGCTGCCTGCATCTACAATTGAAATGTACAAGAAAAAGTCCAATAGCCTAAAAATTCATACAAAAACAGAACATTTCAAATACGCAGTCGTATTATCCCGTTTAAACGTTGTTCATATTTATATGTATAGGGTAAGATGGGGTAAATCCAACCAAGTGGGTAAACCCAACTGCTCCCTATTTGTGAGAAATGGCAAAGTGAGGCAATTTCGCATTAGTGTTACCATATAGAGCATTCAGAAGAACGAAAATGTCACCTTGACAGCTTTGCCACATTTGACATTTAGACACTCAAAAGACAACAAGTGTGTTTTCGATTGTTTCAATTTAATTTTTGTGCAAAATGCATCACTAGATTTACCTTATTAAATAAAATGATCACAAAACAAATGATAAGTGATTTGTGTAGTGTATTTAGTGACCAATTCAGTGTACCATTTTTGTTGGAAATTTTGTGTAAATTGTTTCTATGTGTGTTAAACAAAAAACGGCATGGTGGGGTAAATCCGTCCACATATTTTTTATCGTTTATGTGAATGGAATTATTTATTTATGTAAACAAAGTAAATTTTTGTTTGTTTTTAGGAAAATGGTATGGAATTACAAATGAAAAATGACAAAACTCAATCAAAATGATATTCGCCAAGCAGTTACTGCAATGCAAATGGGAATGTCTTTACGAGCTGTCACTCTTGATTTTAACATTCCGAGATTGACATTGCTGTTGCACCACCGGGCTAATAAAGTGAATATGCAACTTACTGAAGTCAATTTGAATGATATGTTGTTGCTTCTGCAGGCCATAGCACAGTAAGATTGCAAACGTTTTTGACTTTCGTCCTATTGGTTTTATTACACGAAGCAAATTTTTTACCTTTTTTTATTGTATTTTTCTTTACTTTTTCAACTTCTTTTTTCATAGGTGGTCACCGAAGAACAAGAAAATGCTTTAGAACCATTTGAAGCATGCTTCTGTTGTTTTCCTTGGTTTGACGAGCAACCATCAAGATCATTAGCATTAGAATTTGCCACACAAGTAAAAGCCAATGTCCGCGATTCATGGAAAAGGGAATCGAAAGCAGGACAATATTGGTTCTGGATTTATGCAACGGCATCAGACACTTTCACTGCGAAAGCCAGAAGCAACCAATGTTGGCAAGAGCAAGTGTGTTCAATCGACATAATGTGGCCAATTTTTTGAAAACTATAGATGTGTGATGAACTCACATTCATTTGGTCCACACAATATTTGTAATGTCAATGAAATGGGTGTCACAACAGTGCATCGGTCTGTCCGAGTGATTGCTCGTTGTGGCAACTGACATGTTGGGCAAATCACTTCAGCCGAGAAGGGGAAACTGCTGACAGTGCTTTTGCCTGTCTCAGCCATCGGAATGTGGATGCCACCATATTTCCTGTTTCCCCCAAGCCCACTTCCAAGCGCATTTTTTGAATGGTGGCCCAACAGGTTGCGTTGGCGGGGCACATCAGTCACGAACTAAATATTTCTGGACTTTTTAAGGCATTTCTGCGCCTTCACACATTGCTCGCCAGACCAGCCAGTGCCGCCATTGATGGATAACCATGAAAGCCACTGGTCATTAGCAGCACTGCAATACTGCCGAACAAATGGGATTCATGCAGTGTTGTTTCTGCCCCATTGCTCACATCAATTGCAACCACTCAATGTTGCAATATTTGGTCCATTCAAAACAGCGATGAACCAGCAATGCCTCAACTTTCTTCAGATGCATCCCAGCCAGCCCATCCAAATTTTCAATTTATCTGCAATGGTGGACTGAGCACTGGAAATCAGTGCCATGGAAAGCAGCATTAAAGCTGGATTCTGTGCAGTGGCATTTGGCCGATCAACCCACAGATTTTCCAGGATATTGATGTTAGGCCGAGCAAAAGAACCAATCATTTGCTGGAAAAACTCACTATGGGTGTTGATGATGGTGATTGTAATTAACAAGAGTATGACATTCCACTGAATCCACCACTCGCTGCTTCAACAGCAACAACATTGACATCCAGTTTGAACGAGACGTTACAATCGATTCATCCGTTCATGCGCATGCCGCCTCAAGAAGGAAAAAAACACGGCTGTAAGCCTGGCCAAACATCCATACTTACCTCAGATGAAACCATTTCTGAAGTGGCAGAAGCTGAGTGAAATGGGTTAGCGAAGCAAACAAAGAAGGCCAGCAATAAAGCCAAGAAGGCAAAAAAGGTTACCGAAAAAAAAAGGTCCAATAATCGAACAAATGCCGAACAACCATCAGCATCGCACAAACAACCAGACGTTCAAATCAAACCAAATGTTTGCAAATAAGTTATTTCGATAGCCAATCACACTCGGATTAATTAATTAATTCTTCTCTTTCAATGAAATCATCTTTTTTTAATTAAAATTTACATTCATTTAACTTTCAGGACATTTAGTACTCTAAACATTGTCTTTTTTTTATTGAATAAATTTTGTTCATTTTTGTAAAAAAACATAATTGCTTAAAATTATTTACCAAAAAAAAAACAACGTTCATTTAGAACTATTTCTGTGCAAAAGCAGCCAAACAAATAGGTGGTCAGATTTACCCTGCCATTTTTACAATTGGCAAAAATGGACCTTTCTCAAAATATGGATATCTCAAAAACTATTGATGGTATAACAAAAATGTTTTGCAAAAAGTTGCTCCTGTACATTACCTATAATTTAACATTTATAACGTTAAGATCCAACCTCAGATATGCATTTTATAGTCGCAAGAAATTACTAGGTTGGATTTACCCCACCTTACCATATATATTTTATTTTACTTATTTTTTTATTTATAACACAACTGTCAACCTGTGTGCCAGGACTTCAGGGCACCGATTATGAGCAGGGTTTGTTAACTATTGTAATATTAAGAAATTTCTATGATCGTAAAAACTAATTGTCTGTATTTTCTGTTTACATAAATCAGGATGGGTAACAAGTAACGCAAAGAGGCAAAACTTGAGGTAAAATTTTGGAAAGTAATAAGAATTGGATGCTGGTTACATAAAATTTCCCTTAGTAAGCTGTTTTGTTCAGCGGAGCAAAAGTAGGATAGCTATGCAAGTTGCTTGCATGGTTGTGCTTGGTAGCGCCTCTTTTGATATAGATAAAAACCTATTCCTCATTATTCCTTTCCTTGAATTTTATTTGTGAAAAATTTACAGGAATTTTCCAGTGTGATTCACATTGTCAGTAAAACATAAAGAACCAAAATACAATAGTTTGTTGCTCATAATAATACACTCCTGGAAATGGAAAAAAGAACACATTGACACCGGTGTGTCAGACCCACCATACTTGCTCCGGACACTGCGAGAGGGCTCTACAAGCAATGATCACACGCACTGCACAGCGGACACACCAGGAACCGCGGTGTTGGCCGTCGAATGGCGCTAGCTGCGCAGCATTTGTGCACCGCCGCCGTCAGTGTCAGCCAGTTTGCCGTGGCATACGGAGCTCCATCGCAGTCTTTAACACTGGTAGCATGCCACGACAGCATGGACGTGAACCGTATGTGCAGTTGACGGACTTTGAGCGAGGGCGTATAGTGGGCATGCGGGAGGCCGGGTGGACGTACCGCCGAATTGCTCAACACGTGGGGCGTGAGGTCTACACAGTACATCGATGTTGTCGCCAGTGGTCGGCGGAAGGTGCACGTGCCCGTCGACCTGGGACCGGACCGCAGCGACGCACGGATGCACGCCAAGACCGTAGGATCCTACGTAGTGCCGTAGGGGACCGCACGGCCACTTCCCAGCAAATTAGGGACACTGTTGCTCCTGGGGTATCGGCGAGGACCATTCGCAACCGTCTCCATGAAGCTGGGCTACGGTCCCGCACACCGTTAGGCCGTCTTCCGCTTACGCCCCAACATCGTGCAGCCCGCCTCCAGTGGTGTCGCGACAGGTGTGAATGGAGGGACGAATGGAGACGTGTCGTCTTCAGTGATGAGAGTCGCTTCTGCCTTGGTGCCAATTATGGTCGTATGCGTGTTTGGTGCCGTGCAGGTGAGTGCCACAATCAGGACTGCATACGACCGAGGCACACAGGGCCAACACCCGGCATCATGGTGTGGGGAGCGATCTCCTACACTGGCCGTACACCTCTGGTGATCGTCGAGGGGACACTGAATAGTGCACGGTACATCCAAACCGTCATCGAACCCATCGTTCTACCATTCCTAGACCGGCAAGGGAACTTGCTGTTCCAACAGGACAATGCACATCCGCATGTATCCCGTGCCACCCAACGTGCTCTAGAACGTGTAAGTCAACTACCCTGGCCAGTAAGATCTCCGGATCTGTCCCCCATTGAGCATGTATGGGACTGGATGAAGTGTCATCTCACGCGGTCTGCACGTCCAGCACGGACGCTGGCCCAACTGAGGCGCCAGGTGGAAATGGCATGGCAAGCCGTTCCACAGGACTACATCCAGCATCTCTACGATCGTCTCCATGGGAGAATAGCAGCCTGCATTGCTGCGAAAGGTGGATATACACTGTACTAGTGCCGACATTGTGCATGCTCTGTTGCCTGTGTCTATGTGCCTGTGGTTCTGTCAGTGTGATCATGTGATGTGTCTGACCCCAGGAATGTGTCAATAAAGTTTCCCCTTCCTGGGACAATGAATTCACTGTGTTCTTATTTCAATTTCCAGGAGTGTAGATGTAAAACAGGCTTTGACATCACATAAATTACATTTGTCAAGTGTAATAATTGGCATTTGAAATTTTAACATTTTTGTTAATCTTTTTTTGCATATTCATATAACTTGGCCAAAAAACATATGCCCATTGTTGACAGTGATAGAGAAAATGCAATCAGCCAAGATGACGTAGAATTGCATGATCGAACAACTGAAATTCAAGTGCCCAGCATTCCTACTGCAAAAAGTTTAAGTACACCAGAGATGAGTGTCATAGGTGAGACAAATGATAGCCATGCTTCACAGCAGAATAACCTCGATGACATGATGTTTACAACTGACGATACAATATCGTGCATCTCCCAGAGTGATATTCTGCTCACGAATGAAACATCAGAGAGTGAATGGAACATTGGAGAGTAATTCAAATATGAATCTTGACAACATGTTACAAACACCACTTGTTGACAACACAAACATTAACTTGGAAATTACAGCTGACAGCAACCACAATAGTACAACTAACGCACTGCTATGGCAGTTATTATCTACCATAAATACGATATTAGGTAGTATCAATACAAATTTCAGCAATATGAAATAAGATATGGACATGGTAAAACAGGAACAAAACACTGTTACACAAGTTCTAAATACTATGAGACATGAACAAAAACAAGTATTCAAGGATTTGCAAGAGAGTCTCACAGAAATTCAATAACTTAGCCAAAAAATTTTGCACTGAAATCGATGAAAAATTGAATGATATGAAAAAGAAGTAAAGCATGAAGTAATTTCTGAAGTTAGATTCTTTTAACAACCATCATGATGTAGTAAAGCAACAGATAAAGAAAATCACAAACGCAAACACAGGCATTGAAGCCACACAAAACCAGTTATGTTAGACAGTAAAAAAGGTAAGCACTGGAGTTAAAAAACAAAATGAAGACTACAAAGATGTGCCTCTAACTGTAGAAGAGCTTAATTTAAGAGTAGCGTCATTAGAAGTTGACTCAGCATGTGCTAAGAAGGAGAGAGAGAGAGAGGGAGAGGATCAATGAAAATCTGAGTGATATAATTAGTAAATCTGAAGCAGGTACGTTAGATATGGCTAATACCATTGCAGATTGTGGAGTAATGGCCAGTTTAAAAGAGGTCTAGTTTTGGTAGGGAAAAAGTCAAACTTTTGGGACATGCTGTGTCAGAACAAGGTGTATTACCTGATCCGAAAAACTTCATGCCATACGCAATTGTCCAGTTCCAAGGAATAAAAACAACTAAAAGCTTTTTTAGGACTAGTATCTTTTTTTCGTAAATTCATACCACAGCAACTAATGAAGAATGATGCATTGCTAAACTTGTTACGAAAAAACAGGCCTTGGTTATGGGATGCTAAGTGTCAAGAGGACTTTAATAACATTAGGCAGGCATTAGTCAATGCAAACATACTTATCCATCCTGATACGTCCAAGGATTTTTGTCTATGCACAGATGCCTCATCTCAGGTGCTGGGCATGCTTGTTCCAGATGCAAGACGTAGGTACGGAAGAACCCAAGGTCATCAGTTTTGCTAATTGCACATTATCAGATGCAGAAAGATCTTACTCTGTCAGAATTGGGAAGTTCAGCTGTAATATGGACATTTAAAAAGTTTGAATATTTTTTGTGGGGCAAGAATACCAGAGTTTACTGTCATTTCTGTTAACATGTAAACTATTGCACCTTAGATTAGCTGGGTGGTGATTGTACTTAAGAGAATTCAACTTTGAGATAATTTATATTAAAGGAAGTCAGAATGTTCTTGCAGATGCCTTTTTGAGGTTACTACAAGGTTTAGAGGAATTTGGTGAATTAACAGAGCAAGATGCCGAATTCAGAACATTATTAATGCAAGGTACAATGCAACAGTCTGATTACTGTAAGTTTTGTACACAAATGAAAATTATACAACAGTAGGATTGCAGATGGAGGAGAGTTGTGCAAAACCTTAAGCAGGATGATGGTGGAAAGGTAAGTAAATGGTGTTGGGAGTACAAGGACGTTTTGTTTAATAGGAAACATGAAAAGTCTGATGAATGGTTTGTGTGTGTGTGTGTGTGTGTGTGTGTGTGTGTGTGGTGTTTTTTTTTTTTTTTTTTCTTTTCTAAAGTGTGTGTTAGAAACTGTAAAAATTGACTCTGCATATCATTCATGTAAATAAGGAACAGGACTGGCCTCAACAGTGACCCCCCCCCCCCCCCCCCCCCCCCCCCCAGTGTGGCTATACTCCACTGAGACCTCACATCACAGCCATTCTCAACATTGTGAATGATGACCTTTTGCTGTCTGTTGCTAATGTAAGAGATGCACCAATTCAGTAATGTATTCAGTAATGGTCCAACTTCTGAAGCAATATTTTGTGATCAACACAACCAAATGCCATAGTTAAATCAAAAAAATATGCCTAGCATTTGAAACCTTTTATTTAACCCATCCAGGACATCACCCAGAAAGACTGCTGAGTTCTTTAATCGTTCAGGAAACTGACCATTCATAAAGAAAAAATTACAAATATGGATAATACAGTGCTAACATGTGCAGCACAGACTTTAACATTCTGCTAGGCACTCCATCATATCCATGAAAGGCCTTATTATTCAGTGATTTAATTATTGACTCAATCTCCTCCTCGTCTGTGTCACAGAGGACTGTTCCCGACATCAATCTTGGAAAGGCATTTGCCAAGCAAGTCATATGATTCCCTACAGAAATATAAATTTTTATTTAATTAACCAGCAATGCTCACAAAATGATTGTTAAATACTATAGATATATCTGATTTATCAGTAACAGAAATATATTTACCATGAACTGACTTTATAGCATCGACCTTTTGCTGCTAACCAGACACTTCCTTCACAACTGACCATACGGTTTTAATTTTATTCTGTGAATTAGCTATTCTATTTGCATACCACATACTCTTTGCCTTCCTAGTAACATGTCTGTAATGGGCTACTGTAACTTGATTGTGACTATTTCTAACATTTTGATACAATTCCTGCCTTGTTCCACATGATATCCTTATCCCACTAGTCAGCAACCCGGGCTGCCTATTTTGCTAGTATCCCCCACTGGAAAGCAACTCTCCAAGAGCATGAGAAATGTGTTAAGGAATGCATTGTATTTACCATCTATGTTATCGGCACTATAAACATCCTGCCACTCTTTTTCCTTGACAAGGTTTAAAAAACACTCTATTGCTGTTGGATTAACTTTCCTATATAGTTTGTAATTAAAATATGACATTGGTTTGAGTACAAAAGCCTTTTAGTATTAAAATTTGAGCATCATGGTCTGAAAGGCCAATCACCCTTTTACTAACACATTGCCCATTTAGTAGCGCAGAATGAATAAAAATATTGTCTATGGCTGTGCTACTGTTCCCCTGCACCCTAGTTGGGAAAAACACAGTGTGCATCAGATCATATGAATTTAGGTGATCTACCAACATGCTTTTTCTTGCACCATCATATACAAAATTAATACTGAAGTCACCACATATAACTAATTTCTGATACTTCCTTCAAAGTGAAGTGAACCCTCTCTAGCTTGAGTAGAAATGCTCTGAAATCAGAGTTACGGGACCTATAAACAACAACAATTAGAAGTTTAGTTTCACTAAATTTGACTGCCCTGCACAACATTCAAATATCTGTTCAGAGCAGTGCCGTGATACGTCTATGGACTCAAATGGAATACTGGGCTTACTTAGTCACTCCCCCACCCTGCAATGAACTTCTTGAAACATAGCGAGCTAATTTGTATCCTAACAAAGGAAGCCCCTGAATTGTCAGATTATTTAAGTGGGCTCCGACATACAAATAATTTCAGAGTTAACATCTATAAGCAGTTCATTGACTGTATCTCTAGTACCTCTTATATTTTGATGAAATATGCTAATTCCTTCCTTGGAAACATGACGCCCCTGAAGGTGAGCCCTTAGTCAGAGGGACTTCCTTTGAGTAGTTATACCTATCAGCTGACTTCAATCTAAAAAAGGTGCAGCTCTTAACTCCAACTACTACAGGAATTTTTCCATGAGGGATACCACCTTACAATCATGTCCAATGCATGTTGTGAGCTGTGGCACAAGCTCCTTAATGCCCTCCTTGATGAACTCTCCCACCAACTGCTTCCTTCACTTCAGAACCTGTTTCTGCACCTACTCATTGGCTGAAAATTTAATTCCACTTATGTGTACCTTCAGGAAGATAATCTGAAGGTGCTGAGTTGGGAATATCAGAACTGATTCAAAACATCCCAACCAAATGAGTCCAAGAGTGTCTTGGTGGCTAAGGTTGTGTGATTATCGACGTTGTCAGGCAACAAGCACACTCCTCTCATCAGCACTTTTTTCCTTTCGTTTTGAATGCTTCTTTTGAGTTTTTTAGGGTCTCACAATACCATTGTACATTAATGGTCTCCCCGAGCCAGAAATTCGAACCATTATGATTATTTTCTGTCCCAAATCACCAAGGCCATGATTTTTGCCCAAAATTATGGTTTTGAATTTTTTGGCAGAGGGGAATTGGTGTGGTGCAACTGTGATGTCTGTCTTTTTGTCTCAGGTGTGTAATGATCTACCCATGTTTCATTTCCAGTCACAATAGAACTCTCAAAATCCTCACTTTCCAGTTCAAATTGCTTAAGAAGCTCATAGGTGCTAGTGACCGGTTATGATTTTGCTATTCTGTCATCTTTTTATAGGACCCATCTTGTATGCAGTTTCTGGTATCCTAATATTTCTTTGAGTGATCACATAAGAGTGTTCTGAAACTTGCCAAAATAACAGAAATTTCGTCAACTGTCAATCAGCGGTCTTTGCAACAGTTTCCTCAGTTTCTTACACCAACTCATCAGTCAAAATGGGAGGTCACCCACTCCTCTGTTCATCATTAACATGTGTTCTCCTTGCACTAAACTCCCTACATCCCTTGAATATACTCACTCCATTCATAACAACTTCACCATAAACTGTTTTGTTCTGCAAAAAAGTTTTAAAAGGTTTCATTCCCTCTGTGCATGGGGGCTACAGCATTCACAAGGATCAGGAGGGTGAGCATGTCTTTATCGGCTTTGTGAGACTAGTTTTAAAATAAAGTCTCTGTCTGTCTGTCTGTCTCTCTCTCTCTCTCTCTCTCTCTCTCTCTCTCTCTCTCTCTGTGTGTGTGTGTGTGTGTGTGTGTGTGTGTGTGTGTGTGTGTGTGTGTGTCTATTTACCTAGCTATCTATTTCTTACCAACGTCTTTCATGCAACGGGGCACTACAATGTGATTTTATGTACTATTGTGTTCCTGCAACGTTTCCTCTAGTCAGGGGATGACCATCTACCACTCATTGTTGCCAACACTAAAAAAAAAACCTACAGCCTATTACAATCACACTTACTTTCTGAGTATGTGTTGTACATGGAGAGCCTCCAGACATTGCAAAAACTGTTGAGCAGAAATGAAGCCTAACCACTACAAGCAATATCTCACTCAAAAATACTGTAGCTAGAGAGAATCTGGAGACGGTGTCCACAAATTAGATGGACCAAGAAATAAACAGGATGAATTCTATTCAGTTCAGTTGACAAATTTTTACTCCAGTCACCCACTTAAAAAAAATAACAGGCTCCAAACAGAATGTGTATGACCTCTACATATTCCGTGAATCATCTGTGTTGAACATTTTTCAAGAAAAATATATCAGGAAAGGAAAGTTTCAAATCAGAACTTATAAATCATAAGAACCAAATCCATAACAGTGATTCAGTAACACAGCTGGGAAATACCTTATTGCAGATCATTAACAAACATTGTAAATCATGTAGAAACACAAAAGGGAGAGCAGAAACAAACACCACTTGTACATAGTACAGAGCTACTGTAGAATGTGAAATGCATTTATTTTCATTTTTGGTTGTTTAATCAGTTTTTACAGCTTCTGATTATCAAGTACGAAACTGAAATGAAGCATCTGATTGGGTTATTTATGGGAATTTTATTATTTTTGGTGGAATATAGTTGATCTTGTTAGGCTATAGTAAGATGTATAATCTCCTTCACCTACTACATGTTGAAGAAATCAAAAAGGAGTTATTTGAGACAATAATAATAAAGCTCAAGAGAATTCTGAACATGAAGTGGATGCAGATTGCAATGAGAGTGTTGACGTTCAGGACAAAGGTTTAGAAACAAACAAAGGTGACAGTGACAATGACAAGCTAATACTTGAGGAAAATGAGAATCAGTATGTTGGAAAGAACAAAGAGACAAAATGGACTAAAACTCCAACGTCAAGTAGCATACAATCCAGGACACACAATATTATTTGAAACTACTTAGACCTATAACTGGTGAAAGCAGTGAGAATGCCTTTGGAATGGTGGAAATGGCTCATACATGATGACATTTTGTATTTACAATGTCGTTAAATGTATTACATTGACAACAATGGAAACTGTATCAGAGAGAAAGCATTCCTGAAACAAGTATCTTATGCATTAGTCTTGCTTCATTTGGTTAAAAGAAGTTTGGATACTTCAGGGATTTAAATGGATCTTCAGCAGAGCTTAAAACTTTGTAAGCCATTATGTGAAGAAAAAGGAGACGATGAAAGTAAAAATAAATAAAATGGAACTGAGTTCAAGAGGAAAAGGTTATTACATGCACAGTAAAGAACAAACAAGTAAATTATTGTTGCAAACAGTGTCAAAAGCCAATCTATTTGATGCAGGATGAAACGGTCACCTCAGACTTCATTAAAAATCATCATTTGTCACCATAGCCCAACAGTGATGATAAGATGACTGAATGATTAATATTTCTGTTGTTGTGCTCTTATGTCATCACTGGCTTTTTAAATGACATTTGAATTTTATAATATGTTTAATTAGTGAAATTAGATTTAAAAAGTAAGTGAATAAGCGACGTGATCAATTTGATACAAAGTGCCCGACAGAATGTTAAGAAACAAGTGTCACACTGTGGTTCAACAAATTGCTAAAATCTGAGAGAACACAAAAATTATTTCTCATAGATAGATGTCTGCCTTTATTAAATACTTTAGTAGTAATGGAAAACACTCACCAATATAGCAGAAGAGTTGATCATGCGCGCACGTGCGCCCATTTGCCAACTCCCCCCCCCCCCCCCCCCCCCGCCAGCCCCCCCCCCCCCCCACACACACACACCTGCCTACCTGTGCCCCTACATTGTGCTGACGGGATGCACAATGCCCGGATTGCATTCCAACAAGTGGACTAAGGTGAGCTCGGAGTTGGGCTTGGTGGGGTGGGCAGAGGGGATAGAGGCAGGAAGAAGGGTTGGAATGGGTAGCTAGTGGCTTGGAAGGAGGCAGAAGGTCTGCTGGCTATGAATGCGGGAGAGATGGGGGGTGGCAGATGCACAGGCTAGGCACGTGGTACACGAATACTAAGAGCCAGTGAGGTGGGTCACACAATGAAGGTGATGTGGAGGTATGGATTGAGAGAGGACAGAGGAAGGGGAAACTATGAGACAGAGGATATGGGGACAATGGGTTAGCAGAAACTGAGGCCAGGAGGATTATGAGAGTGTAGACATGTTGCAAGGATAATTCTCATCTGCGTACAGCACTTAAAACTTCTGGACTAATACGACGTGGTCATGGTATAAAACTAACTTCCTCCTAACATTTTGCAATTCACCACTTTACCTCTGAAGTTGTCTCCTGCAGTCAGAGTGTAAATGTTACGATAAAGTTTTCACACATCGACCATGGTCCATCAGCACAGAAGTTTTGAGGGATGTTAGACCTGGCCATGATAGATTATATTCTATGATCTCATTTGTGTGGTTCAGAAAAGCTGGTGGCAGAAGGAAGGGTCTATATGGCCAGTTTATGAAGCAGCTATAGAACTGAAATACATTGGCTTCAGCTGCATGTTGTGCCATGTGTGGTCAACTTTTTTCAAGGCCACAGTTTGGTTGTTCGAGGCCACAGTTTGGCAGTGGCCATTCATACCAGTGGTCAGTCGGTTGGTAGTCATACTTGCTGCAGAGCTGGTATGTATCATCACTACTTTCACAGGTGTTCCTGCCTCTGATGAGATAGGATAAGCCTATGAAGGGACTGGAGTACAAAGTGCTGGGTGGATGGATTGGGCAGGTCTTGCACCTGGGCCTTCCACACGACATGATCCCTGTGTCAAGAAGTTGGAAGTGGCATAAAAACGGACCAGAAAGTGTGAGCAGGGTGGGAAATAGAATATCACCTTAGGAGTGGTGGGAACAATCCAGGCCTGATGACTGATAATCAACCACTAACTCTGGTACTTGTGTATCACATGCTTAGCTCATGCAGCAGTCCCCCTTCCCTCCCACCTTCCAAGCAAGCAAACCTTGCTGCCTTCCTCAAAGCCACTAGCAACCTCCCACTCTCCAACCCTTCTTGCCTCCTGCCTCTCTCTCACCTGCACACCCCACCCAATATATCTCCCACCTCATCCTAATCTACATACCAAAGTGCTATCCCAGCATTGTGTGTCCAGCCAGCACACTTCCCAACACTTTTTGCATGTGCACGCACGCGTGTGCGTGCATGCGTGTCTAGCTTGGCAAAGGGTTTATTCTGAAAACTAGAGAGTTTTGTTTTTCTTTTGTCTGCCTGTGGATGACTCAGTGCTTCTGCTATTCAGTGAATGGTCTCCTTAATTGCCTAAGGTTATTCACTCTGCCAGAACCCTTGTTACCATATTTGTCTGTATTTACTGAATTACTTGTAAGTTTCTTGAAGTCCCAGCTTACACTATAAAAGCAAACTGTACTACCTGCTATTGCAGGATGTAGATTTTTGTAAGGAGTGAAAGAAGAAATAAAAGTTGCTACAGAAAATGAAATAACTTGGTGTTTGACATCATTCCTTTTCATATGGAATCTCCATGCATGTGATCTTAATTATTTTTATTTATGTATCATAATATTTAAACAAGTCAAAATAACTGGCTGTACAACAGTGTCAAAAATATATTTTTCATTACAAGATATACATTTCTTGGATGGTAGTTGTCATACAAACATGTAACACATAGATTCTTGTTGCACCATAGACAAAAAAAAATGCAGATGAAGATTTAAAAGGAAGAAGGGACTATAAATAAAATGAAATTCAAGTAAATGAGGAACAGAAATAAATGTATCTGAGATCATGACTGAAAATATAAAATAATAAATTGGATGAAATTAAATTGAAGTAAATACATTACCTTATTGAAAAGCACTTGGACAAGGATTCATAATGAAAAAAGAATGACAGGAAGAAAAAGTGGGAGGAAATGTAAAAGTTAAAATCATAAATTTAAATGACACAATAGTGGAATATAAATTAAAAAAAATTACATTTAAACCAGTTACCTGAATAGAAATAACGATCAAAGTTAATTTGATAAAATTTTAAAAATAAAAATTACGAAGCACATAAACAGGATTTGAACCAATCACTTTCAGCAAATAAGGAATTCATTTTAATCACTGTGCTACTCTCCTACTCTGCATAGTAATATTGTTCCTAAGGCTCTAGATGATCATGTGAAACTATTTTTCATACATTACTCGCTAATGATGGTCCACTTTGGTGAATGTCTGCAGGGATGTCAAAAAATTGACCCATTCCAGGAGACCTCTCTTTGTCAGAGGTAGAAAAGCATTTATTTATGAATGAGAATGTTACTCATATACAAATTAAATAGAGGGAAGTTTTCAGGGATTCAATACCAGCACTTTTTTGAATAAATGAATGTAGACATGGTGATACAAGCCCTCCAGATTTGGGGCAATCTGGATACCAAATGCTCGAGGAAAAATGCTAAGAAAAAGTTTTTATTAGCAAAAAAATTGATGGTAACTGGTCTTGCTTCATAAAGTGAAGCAAATGTGACTAAGATTAGCATGTGAAAATATGCTTTTGCATTAGAGAAATGTATGTGCTTGTGTAGTAGCCATCATGGTCATGAAAATGCACAGCGTGAGCTTTAAAACTGTTTGCCACCCATCTTTCTTCCAAGATATATCTTACCATAAGTTTTTCACTGTTTCCTTGCCTCAAAAACTTTTCTGGAGAAAAGAAATTTCTTGAAAATCTTAGATATGCTGTGAACAAATATCATACATAGCTGGAAATAAACTGTTTATTCATTTATTCATTTTTTTTGTCCAAACAGAGGGAAAGGAAAAAGTCCTGCATTCCCAATGCACTAAATTCATTGAGCATAAGAAACATTATGTTGAGAACTAAATTTTTGTTTTTGGAAAAAATCTTATGAATCCATCTTCACATCCTGATTTTTTTAACACTTGAAGACTGGCCACAAAGAAAAATAATGTGACAAAGAGATGGGCCTTTTGTGCCATTATTTAAAGTGTTTCTGGAGCCATTATTTGAAATGTTACTGGTACATATGTAATTGATATATCTTCAAGAACAACAAATACTAAAAAAGGACTAAGCTTAAAGATTTATTTTTCATACTTACTTTATTTCTTTGATAGATTACAAATTTTTAAAACAATGATGATAGAAAGTATAATTATCCTTAAAAATTATATAAGGTTAGTTATTCAGCATTTCTTTCTCTTGAGCTTCCAAAATTTCTAACTCACTCTACAAACATGAGGTATTTGTGGCAGAATTATAGTGAACTGTGAAACCTAACAAACACATGCAAGAAATCACATCAATTTGATCACATATTGCTCAGCCATTCACAATGGCAGCTATTATGTTTGCTAATGTTTCGAAATAAGTCTTAACAGCAGAAGGCCAGATCTGTTGGGAGACAGGTAGCGAGACATCTTTACATTCTTCCCGTATGAAATTATTCCAGTTTTTGAGTGAAAATTGGTCTTCCAAACATTTTATGTGGCTCGAGCTATGTTCAGGCTCAGTCTCTAAAGTGTTAGTAATTTTATTAGGTTCATCATTTGTGCACAGTAGAGACATGTAAAAAGATAGATAGATTTATATAAAAAAATGTAAAAGTTTTATAATAAAGCAACAGTGATGTTTTCTGGATGTGTATTGTAAAACCGTTTATTGTTTGTATTTATGGTACTGCCTAATCTTAATAACATGAGATCAATGTCTCATGTTAGAACTTGTATTAATTCTTTAATTGATGTTTGGTGTACATACTTTTCACCTGGTATCTTATGTAATAAGTGGTACATATTATAATTAAAAGCATGATAAAACACACTTCATGGAAACAGGCAACAAATTCAGTACTTTAAGATTATTATAAGTCATTTTGGTGGCCTATTTTGATAAAATGAAATGAAGTTTGGCTTATGAATCCATACCAAGACATCATACAACTAGCATCATATTTGAGGTACAATAGTGTCCAAAAGTCAAGCATAATAATGAAGTGATAATATATTTTCTGAACAGTATGTTGGATGTCATTCTCTCCATTACATCAGAACAGTTAATGAAGGATATGGGTACCCTTAAATGATACACATGCTTGACAGCAGCATAGCAAGCTTTCTATGAGGTCATTCAAGAGCTTTGAAGATGTTTAGAGGTGCCTGAGAAGCTGCCATTTGTGCCCTCAAAGTGTTCCACACATAGCCAATAGGATTTACATACAGGTTATTAACTGACCAGTTCATGAGGTGAACACCTTTCACAAGGGCAGTTCTGCAGGGACAGGTATTATCATCCCTGGATAAGATGTCCCAATCAACTGTGCCTCAGAAAAGGCATTCATCTATCGGAATTAACTTGTTTTTCTGAATGCAAGAACTATGTGGATCTCTGCAACTGACATCCCGTAAGATATCTCCACTAAACTGGTCTCTATCGATGAGGTTCCTTTCATTATTCTAGTTAGCTCTTTTCCTCCGCATGAATGTGCAAAAAGAATCATTCTGCAAACCAAACAATATTTCACTTCATAGAGCACATTCCTGCAGTTTGTTCTATTTAGGAGGTCATTTTGAGTGACCAAGTTTCATTTTTTTGTTTTTGTCATTGCTTAGAGCACTAAGCCTTCGAAATACTGTTGGCTGTAAACTGCCCAAAGTAATGAAACAGTTATTATGATATAAACATTTCACACATATTGTGTACAACAAAACACATTTCAGACAACGAGGCACTTAATGTAATAAGTACAGCAATAGGTGGCACTGTGGTTATCATACAAAACATACATTGGGAAAGTATTAGTTTCAAGTTTCCTTCCAGTCATCCAGATTCAGGTTTTCTATGGTTTTCCTAAATCACTTAAGGCATGTCAGGTTAGTTCCTTTCAAAAGACCACAGTCAATTTTCGTTCTTCATCAGAGTCCCACTCACACTTATTTTCCATCTCTAATGATCTCATCACCGGCAGTATATAAAACCCTAATCTCCATTCCTTTCATTTGTTCATGGATTAATCTCAATGTAGCTGATCCTTCCATAAACAGCCACTTCTCTTCACTCCCATGAATGAGACATAAACTCCTAAGTGTCCAGCTTACAGACCAACTTCTAGGTGCCTCTGGAACACAGTTTTGCCCAAAAACTGCAATGCTCAAGGCAGCTGTAAATTCTGAAGACAACTGCCTTCAAGAAATAATCTGGCATCATTACATAGTTAAGACCAGATATTTATCCTGTAATGGAATAGTTACTCTTAAGTCAGCTTTGCATTGGATGATGACAAAATGTTGCTATTTTGAAAGGATAACAAAGTTCTTCAAATTGTACTCAACATTGCTGAGACTGTCATGTGTATCTGATCCGCTAGAGCACATCTGTGGGTTGTATCTAGCAAAACAGTGCAATTTTTATGTCTGTAGCTGTATGTTGTTAACTTGACCATAAACTACATTGAGTTCTCTATGAAAGAACAGGTACAAATGTGACATAATTTGTCTAATGCATTGCTTTTTGTTATCTCTCAATCACATTCCCTGTTAGATATAGTGAGTATTTCCACCTTACACAGATTACTAGGGCCCAGATTTTAATGATAAGCTGTATTTTTTTCCTGAGCTTTAACATGAATTTTACAATAATTTATAGAATTCAAGGATTGTAATGTATTTTTCTTTTGGATATAAAGACATGTTTAAAACAGTGGAAACCCCAGATTGGATCATCAACAATATTAGGAAAAGAATAGATTGATACTCACCGTAAAGATGAACCACTGAGTTGCAGACTGGCACAACAGAAAGACTGTTACTCATTATAGCCTTTGACCAAAGCCTTCTTCAGCAAAGAACACTCTTATCATTGTGCCTGTTTGCAACTCAATGGGTCATCTTAAAAGTGAGTAACAATCCATTCTTTTTCTAACGTTAAAATTGTATTTACACCTTTGTTTAGGAATGTATTGTCTTTTGGAAAACTTTTGCATAATAGGTCATATTTTGGACAACATTTGCAAAAAATGCATACATTTGTCTTAACATTAAAGACACAAGAATAAAAAACATGAAAATGTTGCTCGTGTAACAAAGTTTCATGTGATATTGTCACAAATAAACACAATAATTACTACAAAGCTGTATTTATCAGGGCTATAGTAGACAAGCAGTGCAACAAACTAGTCAGCTCACTGACAAGGGACATTAACATGGCTTTTGATGCAACAAGTATTACACAGTTTGAATACAACCTCAGCCTAGTTCAACATACCAAAGAAAAGTGCTCCAACAACATGAAATTGTGAGGTTTTGTTTGTGATTTTGGAGAGAAGCTGTTGGGTACTGACAGGAAAACATTATTCTGTAAACTACTTGAAGTTAAAGTTAGTGTAGAAGAGTGTGTCAATGGGCAACAACACTGTAAAAGCACCAAACAGAGCAGCTGTATGAGAGAACTGCTGAAAATGACAGCAGACAAACTTGGTTATTTAGGCAGACAGGTCCATTACAACAATGTGATCATTCTTCAAGGATTTGTGCGAGATGGTGGTGTCTTGTGGCATCCTACTGGAGCTGAAGAAACACTTCTCACAGTTCTGGGAGAAATATTCAACACATCTAGATCCAGATGAATCTACATTGAAAAAGAACTATTTATCCATGTGCTACAAAGAGGTAGTCAACAAAATGTGAATTAGTGTTGCTGACCAAAAGGTCTGAATGTCCATAGATGAAATCCCTGATATGGGTCAACACTATACTGCAAAAGCTGTTTTTGATGTTCTAAAAGCTGAAGGGCCTGGATAAATTTTGTTCCTAATAGGTGAAGCTTTTGAGAGATTAAATAACAACTGTCATTTTGTTTGACAACTCTATGAAGGTTCTGTGACCAGATTGGTGAACAAAGAAAATGTTTTTCCGCTTGTAACACATGGGGCTTCATATATGGCTGAAGTAGCCAAGAGGCTTCAGATGTTCTATCCCAGTATGGTGTATATCACATGTCTTTCAGATGGTTTACAAAGAGTTGCAGAAGAGATGCGATCAGATTACCCTGATGTGGACAAATTAATTTCCTGTGGCAAGAAAATCTATGGTAAAGCTCTGCCATGGGTGCCGAAATTCAAGGAACAAGGACCTTCAGCAAACCTTCCCCTTCAGCTTGTTTCAACATGATAGGGTTCTTGGCTTAGTACTGCTGAGTATTACTGCACCAACTACACCAAAATAAAGACAGTCTTTTGTGAGCTAGATGGCGATGAATCAAGTACTATCCAAACTGTGAAAGAGGTCTTTATGGATAAACTTGGTACATATCAATGCAAAATTTTCAGCGGCATCATAAGCCATCATATGGCTGGGAGCTGCTGGTACTCCACTGTGTCTTGCCCTACATATTTGTCACTATGTGTAATGTGAGTTGGGATAAGCTCATGGGCTTGTGGCTGACAAAGTGCACAACAAATTGCAAAGTATTCTCCAGCAGAATCCTGGATATATTACAAAGTGCAAAACTAGTTCCTGGGAATGCTACAACATCTGAAAATTAACTACAGTGCATTTCCCCACACATGTGAAAGTTAATGACACAGAAACATCTTCTATATATTGGCTCTTACAGAATATGTTGGAGGCTGTATGTGACGAATCTGTGTCCAACCATAGGTGGCCTGCTGGCTATCTTCAGATATGCTCTTGTTACATCCTGTGATTTGGAGAGGAACTTAACTAGGTACAAAAATATCCTCAGTGACAACCGTAGATCTTTGAAAATAGAAAACCCAAAAATGCACCCTGTGATACAACACAATTCTACAGAAACTGAAGATTGACAAAACATATTAACAGATTTGAAATAGTTTAAAATAAGTGATGCACAGTAGTAAAAGCATAGTCCCATTGTTTGGATAGGTGTTATTGTTTTCACTGTACTTTGTGTTGTTTCTTTCCCCCAAGACACTTGCAAACATTTCAAAAATAATGTGCTAACTAATTTCAAATAAACAAAAAGCAAGTAGTATCCTCACAATGTGTTCAGAAGTGAATTTTACATTACATGGTATATATGAAAAAAGTAAACAAGGTTGTTTTTAAACAAGCTTATATAAAATCATATCTCATTTTTAAGATAGTAAATATTTGCATATTTTGCTGTTTTTTAGTTCTTTCAAATCCAGGGCGTACAGATTACATAGTCATGGTCTCTCTCTCTCTCTCTCTCTCTCTCTCTCTCTCTCTCTCTCTCTCTCTCTCCCCCCTCCCTCCTATTTTAATGGGTTGGGGAGGGAGGGGGATATCTCAATGATCAGTTACTGTGTTTTAGCTCAGGTTTGCTTATCGCACTTAAGCACTCCATTGACTTTGCAGCCACAGGAAGCACAGCCTAATGTGCCGCGTGTAGATATACATGACATACACGTGGCTGTGTTATTAGATGAGATAGTAATGGTCATCTTTGGCAACTTCTGTCATGCCATGCGAAATTTCTTCACCCCTTTTCCTGTGTACCAAAGCCAAGTAAAGACTTGTCACATACAGCAGTACTCTAACATATGAGTACCATATGAGCAAATATATTGCTCAAGTTTCTGTGTTACTAAGTTTGAGAAGCATTGGAAAACACACTGTAGTTAATGCTCAAAGCCATCAAGCATGAAATGCAACCAGTGGCATATTATTAGAGCTGGTACTAAAGTTATGTTATGTTGTCGAATTTTTGGTGGGCTGTTACCTGGCGCATGTAATGATAATTGTATGTTGTTCACAGCAACATATTTTATGACAATTTGCATGTCTTATTCACAGACATCTGGCATAATATACAGTTAAGAACAGACTATTGCCCTGTTTATAATATTTGGTAATGTAACATTTCTGTTAATTAATGAGTATTGCTATTTTTTCAGTCTCTGTCACAAGTGCTAGTATGAGAGCTCTTATCATCACTGGCATCTTGAAAACTTTCAGTATAATCACAGTCATCATCTTCAGGGCAGTCTTCTGTTTTTATGTTACCAGTTTTTTGCTTAGATTCCACCGGTTTGTCTGTTCCTTTTTCTGACTTATCTTCCACTATTTCTTCAATTTTAACACCTTGATGCTTTGTTATTCCTTGTGTATCACCTTCACATTCACTTTCACATGCAATTGTTTCTGCATTTTCATTGATAGATACTTTTAATCCAAGTTTTGAACACTTATCATCGGAAAAGGCACTTGGGCTGAGATGTCCATAATCTTGATACTTTTTAGGGATATCATGAACAGCAATTTTCAGACCAGGTTTACACTGTTCGTTCTTCCGTTTTTTGAACTTTTCTTTCATTCCTGCCTATGAAATGAAATACATTTAGATAAGATATTTTAATTATGGTAACCAAAACTGAAACAGTGGTAGTAAAAATAACTGTCAGAACAAATAGAACATTTAAGACAAAAAGAAAGTTAGAGTAAAGATTATGAAAATACTCAACATACAATCTGTATAACATGTAAAAAAAATCTTAACCCATTTATACAGTACAGTCACATTAATGTTACCACTGGCTATGTCCAACTTCAATGTGCAATAATCACTCACAGAATGCAGGTGGCAGTGCTGGCAGTGGAGGTTACATCAAGCATGTTTAGGGGATGCAGAAAACAATACAGTAATTGTCATAATGTGGAAACGGAGGTGTTTATTTGATATTGAGTTATTGGTTATTGAACCAAGGGTGGAAACATTTCTGAAATGGCCATGTTTGTAAACAGTTCCAGTGCCACCATAGTTAAAGTATACCATGCATGGCAAAATGGTGCTATCCAAAACTGGTGCTGAGGCATCTCTGGTGCATCACAGTCCATACAAGACAGGGGTGAATAATGACTGTGAAAATGTATATGAGTGAACAGATATATAACTGTTGAGAAACTGATCACCCAGATGAACCAAGGGGCTATCAACAGTGTCTCCTCAATGTCCATTCAGTGAACATTGCTATGTAAGAGCTGCTGCAGCTGGCCCCTGGTTCATGCACCAATGTTGACTGCTGTTCTTTGGTGGCGAAGGCCGTAATTTGTATGCCAGTACTGCAACTGGATGTCCACTGAGTCGCGACAGTTGGACTTTTCAGATGAATCATGCTTTGTGCTACATATGACAGATGGTTGTTGGTGTGTACAGTATAAAATATCTGAAAGTAAACACTCTGCATATGTTATGATCCAGGGAATGTTTTCATGGTATTCTCTGGATGAGCTCATCATTCTGGAAGGTACTGTGGATCAATACAAATATGCATCTATCCTTGGGGACCATGTCCACATCTATATGTAGTTTGTTTTTCCTCCACACGATGGCATCTACCAGTAGGACACTGCAACATGCTACACAGCTTACAATGTATGTGTGTGCTTTGAAGAGAACCAGGCCTGGCTACAAATTCCCTTGATTTACATTCAAAAGAGAATCTGTGGGACTACCTCGATTAGGCTGTTTGCACCATGGATGTTCAACAGAGGAACCTAATGCAGCTGGCCACAGCACTGGAGTTGGCAGGCTCCACATCCCTGCATCCCTGTTGGTACCCTACAGAAATTCACTGACACTCTCCCTGCACATCTCACAATGGTCCACGGCTGCAAAAGGCCACTTGGGAGGCTTTTGACAGGTGATCACATTTATGTAACTAGACAGTGTACAAAGCATTTTGTAACACACACAGTATTCAGAAAACTGTTGTCTTAATAACACACCATGTAAGTAGATTAAATGCTCATAAAACACGAGTAACAAATTAAATCAAAATGTCATATAAAACAAAGAAAACACTTCACATCAAGAGACATAGATGATAGCATGATTCAATAACATTATAATTTTTTAAGTGCAAGTAAATTCATCACAGGATCAAATTTATGTATTTCAAAGAAAAAACAAGTTCCTCCAGCACCAAGATAACGTCGGTCTGTAATGTAGTAAGAACAAGATACAAAACAAAAATAAGTAAATAAGAATGAGGAAATCTACTTAAAGGCAAATAATGAACTGATCTGAGATAGTCCAAAAATTGGCAAACCTTTTAATAAGTTTCTTTCTGTCAGTTGCATAATATTTGAGTCTGAACACTTCCTTAGTAGATAGCCTACATTTTCTAAGACAGAATTAGAGAATAAGTTTGATAAAATAAAACCACACTTTGTATCTCCAAAAGAAGTTTACAGCATCATTAAATCTCTAAAAGTAAATATTCAGGAGCTTATAATAAAACCACCCATGTGGAGTTTGCTGGTCTCCGATTGGGCATCTCCCCAGGTGATGGATAGGGGAATGCTCACCAGATATGGTGGGTACCATGGAAATAAAATACCTGGGATGGACCAAGACTAGCAACTGCTGCCTTGTAGTATGATATTGCCTTATCAAAGACTAAAGGAAGAAAACCTTGGAAACACTTAACACAGAAAACCATTTTCAGTAGCAAACAGTGTGGATTTCACAAAGAACTGTCTACTGAACAGACTTTGTTTATTTTGATGGTTGTACTAGAATCAATACATAATAAATTATTACCAGTGAGAACATTTTATAATTTGGCTAAGATTTTTGATCTTGTAAAAGTTTTTCATCTTATCTTCTTGGCTGATAGATTCATTAAATTCATGTCAATCACAGTAATATGCAATTAAAATCACAGAGATACTGCAAGGTAAATTTGTAGGAATTACTTGTTCCAGTGAACTGTGTGTGATGTGCAAGTTGTGTGGCTGTGAAATTGGCACAGTGCTTATTGTATTTTTTTGTTCTTTAGAATGCCTGAGCTGGCACCAGCAGAGATTCTAAGAATTCTGTACCCCTTACCAGAGGTTGTAGAGGATTCAGATTTCGATGATGACTCTGATTATGATTAAGACATTTATTCCTCATATACTTTAGAGATTACGAACTTACATTCTCCACCAGGGTTTTGACTACCTCTCATATTTTTTCGAAATGAGAAATGTCATGCCACTATCCTTCCCAACCCTCCCACAGTGGTATTCAGCCATCCACTGAACCTACACAATATACTCAGCCATCCCTACACAATCCCTGCTCCCAACCCCTTACCTCATGGCTCATCTCGCTGTAACAGGCCTAGATGCAAGACCTGTCTCATACATTCTCCCACCCCCACCTACTCAAGTGAAGTCACAAAAATCACCTATCCTATCAAAGGCAGGGCTACATGTGAAACCGTTCATGTGATCTACAAGCTAAGCTGCAACCATTGTGCTGCATTCTATATGGGCATGCCAACCAATAAGCTTTCTGCCCACTTGAGTCACCACCGACAAACTGTGGCCAAGAAACAAGTGGACCACCCTGTTGCTGAGCACTCTGCGAATATGAAATACTTCATTTCAATGACTGCTTCACAGTCTGCACCATATGGATCCTTACCGCTAACATCAGCTTTCTGAATTGCGAAGGTGAAAACTCTCCTTGAATTGCCCACAGCAATTTTTGCATTGTTTCACAGTAATATTCAGCATTCACCACCTCAGCTTTGGTCAGTAATTCGTTGAGGAGCACTCCCTGTCCTCCCCAGACCACTAAACCCAACATTTTCCTCACCAACACAGTCTGCTTGAATCCTGTCTTGCATGGAAAGCCATTATGATGCCAGTGCATTGAGTGCTGCTTGGTTTCTGGGGTACTGTGTGCAATCCATGTCTCATTATCTGAGAATATTCAGTCCAGAAACTCAGCATCAGCACAGGCATCAGCATGGTACTGCTGTAGAAAAGTCAAAGCTACTCCCATGCGCTTTGCTTTGTGTTCTGGAATCAGTTGCTTTGGCAACCACCTGGTGCACAATTTTCAGAACATAGTTTCATGCAACAAGGAGTGGCTCATCTGTGTGAACGGACTGCTAAGTTCCGTGACTGGTAAGCAATGATTCTCCATAATGCATTACCACACAAGCTCCATAACGTTGCCTGTAATGATGGATGGACTCCAGCTGTGCTCCTCACCATGAACTTTTTGGTGACCTGCTGTAAATCCTCTTTACCAGCAATGCACCATCAGCTCACCTGTGACATTAGGCCCATAGACCTAGCACAGCTGACAATGAGTTTCATTCGGCACTATGTTCTGTGTCTTAAAAAAACTTTATCATTGACCACACTTCACACACAGTGGGAACTGGAATATAAGCCTCCATTTTCAACTGCTTCTATAATGCTACTGTGGTTCATTGGCTGTGGGATGAGTAGAAACTTAGTTTATGGATGTGTCTTGTACTGCCCAATCCAATAAAAATAAAATGAGGACACGTAGTAAGTAGATGTATATCAGCAATGTCACACAGGATGAATTGGCAAAAGGATTAAAATATCCAACTCTGCAGGCACTGACAGTGTCCCTGTAACAGTCTTAAAGTTGGGCGCTTTAAACTTAACTGAACCTCTTACACACCTATGTCTAACATAATTGAAATTTATAAAAAAGGCATGAGAGATTATGTAAATAACTATGGGAACATTACATAAATACTGTCACAAAACAACTTAGCAACAAAACTATCACTAAAATTTGACAGTCCTCCAAACAAGGATATGCAACAACCCATTTATCTCTTATCAATAATGAACAAGACTGTAGAAGAACAGAGACCAAATTCTAAGGGTTGCAATTGCAAAGAAATTAAAAATGGAATAAACACATAGAATATCTGAATGCAAAATGAAGCAAAACCTGCTACTTTTTTTCCTCACTAAAATTCTGTCATAGTGTTAAAACAATAAAGGCTATCTCCTTTGCCTACAATATAATAGCAACAAACCATCCAAAGAAATGTCTGAAGACATAAACTGACAGGTAGGACAATTGGATTACTATTGAACTTTGACAAGACTAAGTACATACAAAGAAGGACTTGCCACAGCACTCTACTAGTTAGATAAAAGGTTACTTAAACACTGGAATACAAAAAGTAGATACTTTTCACTATTTTGGACTACTACCTTAATCTGAAAACCCACATCCTAGAATTAATGAAGGCTCTCAATTCAGTAACATCTTGCAGTAAACATGATTATTGTTACAGGTTATTCAAAAGTTACAAAACTAGTTTATTCCGCATATTTCCATCCACTTGTGAATTTATTAATTTACTTGGTTCGGTGTGGGAAAACTACTTACAGATATAATATTTAATACTTTTAGAATAAAGAAGCATGTTACAAGAATTAAAGCTGGTGTTGATTCTAAACCATCCTGCGGACCCCTCTTCAAAGAATGTATTTTGACAACTGCTTCACAAAATATATATAATATCGATTCTGCTGATAGACAGATATAAAATTATATTTACAATCCTAAGTTTCAGAACTAACAGTCCCTTCCTCAGGAAGTTCAGAGGTGACAGCAGTGGTGATACTAACAATGTATAGGGTGCTCACCAGAGAGGTGATCAGTTCCCATGCTCAATTGGTGGGAGACAAATGCAGTTTTGTTGCATGAAACATATGTAACAGAGGCTAAAACATAAAACTTAATCCTCAGAAACCCTGGAACACTCTCTCTCACACACTTTCACAAAGAACACCAAAAGGAGCCACAAGGCAGGTTGTGATCAGAATACACAGAATATAACCAAAAAGAACTTCAAACAGTGTAACAAGGAAACTTGCCTGACTGATCAATTGCAAAATAAAAGACAAAGTAGCCATACTGGAAAAACATGAAAATCTTCTACCTAAGATACAGTTTAGAAGACAAGACATAACACATTCAGTTTACTGTCTCCTAAAATAGAGGACAGGACAGCTAATAAGGCAGATGCAATCGTTGGAGCTTGGTATAAAATGCATTCTGGTAAAATGTCCTGTACAGACACCTGTACATGACAAGCACTGCATACTGGTGAATCCTTTGCCTGGAGAAGGAATCTTGTAGATTGGGGGAGTTGAAAAGGTAGGACAGGTCACTCAGGCCACAGGATGAGAGGGAACCAACTGTTGTGAGAAGAAGGCAGTACAGACATTTCAGGTGACCAGAAGTACTGACCTGCAATTAGATCTCACTTTTTTTTTAATTTACTCAAGTGATTTTTCCTTTTGATTCAATTAACTGCCTTTTGCAGTAGCCACCAAAAAGATCGCGGGAGGCGCACATCGGCACGGCGCGTCAAGGACAGTAGTTGCCGCAAGTAAAGTGCCGTCCACCAGGGGGCACGCGAGAATTCGGCCACACCCTCTGCCGGCAGAACAACAACAACTGAGGTAGCTTGGGCCGTGCCCACTCAGTTCACATCGGGAACGCCTAACAGACAGCTCCCGGTCTACACTATGTGAAGTGCGACGGAAACATGAATCGTGTTACTACACAATTGGCGATGAGTAGGGTCGTTCTTTCATGTGTTGTGTCGTCGTTCCGGTTTCACAGCTTATCCACAGCATGGAGGATTTAGTGCGGACTTTGGTAGAGCAGCAGACAGAGCTCATGGCAACCATGAAACAAGTGCTTCCGGCATTGCTCTCCACGCAGTCTGCTCCAGCGCCGTTCCCTCCTCCCTTTCCCCAGTATGACAAGATGGAGGAGGATTGGGACACATATGAACATCGCCTTTGGCAGCATTTCCAGGTGTTTCATGTTGCCGACACAGAGGTATGTCAAGCACTCTTCTTGTTTTGGATATCTCCCTCACTGTATCAAGTTTTACGGCAGCTAACGCCGTTGTAGGAACCCTCGTCCTTGTCCTTCGATGCATTATGTTCATCGCTGTCTTCATATTATCGCCGCCGCACGCATGTTGTGGCGGCTAGGGCCAAGTTCTATCAATGCAAGAAACAGCCCCATTAGTCTTACAGGGCGTTGGCCACTACCCTGCATGGTCTTAGTTGCAAGTGTCATTAAGGCACGGAGCAGTCAAGAGAGTTGTATGCCCACGTTATGGTGCGTGACGTCATTGTTCGTTCAGCCCCTGATAGGGAGGTCTGGCAACGGGCCCTGCAGTTGGAAGACCCTTCCCATGAGGAAGTCCTGTCCATTGCTCAATCATATGAAGTCTCTCACACTGCAGGTCAACAGTTGGAAGCGTCACGGCGGTTCAGGGTGGCGCGGCCATGTCCACTGCGTCCGGGGTCGACGATGTGCCATCGGTACAATCCGGCCATTACGGCCGCTCCAGCATGGCGCATAAACAGAGTTCCGGCTGCCAGCCCCTGTTCCCGTCCTGTGCATCATGCTTTATACATCATGATCGGTCAGAGTGCCCTCAGCGTTGGGACGAAGGAAGCCGGTACAGAGGATATGGACGTTGACATTCAGGAAGTTTCATCGGGCCAGGCTCCTAACGCATCGGAACACAAACTCTTTATCAAGGTGTCAGTTCGGTCGCGCCAATTACAACTGCAAGTAGATATGGGCGTGGCAGTTTCCTTGTTGAACGCACAAACTTACTCCGACCTTGGGTCGCCTCCACTGGCGGCAGTTTACCGGCGTCTACACGGTTATGGTAAACAGTTCATTCCCCTCCTGGGACAATTCACTACCGACGTTACTAACAAATCAGTTCCTCAGCCTCTTACTTTCATTGTTGTCAGTGATGCAAGCTCCACTAACCTTTTTTGGATAGGATGCCTTTCAAGCTTTCGGTTTTTCTATCGCAGACACCATACAATTGGTCTCCGAAGACATTGCCTATCAATCATTGGAATCTTTGACCACTGACTTTAAGGATGTCTTTGAGGAGGGGCTGGGGAGTGTTTCAGGCTTTGAAGCTCACTTGATGTTAAAGGCATCAGCTTGCCCGCATTTTCTATCCGTGAGGCAGATCCCCTTGGCTCTCCATTCTCAGGTAAAAGCAGAGCTAGACCGGCTGACAGCCCTCGGGGTTGTTCTTCCCATTTATTCTAGTGAGTGGGCTTTGCCCCTCATTATTGTCAGGAAACCCTCGGGAAAATTACGTCTTTGTGGCAGGAGGCCCATATTTTTCGAAATTGATCTTTCGGAGGCTTATCATCAGATACCACTTGATGAGGACTCCAAACAGCTGGCAGTCGTCGACACCCCATTTGGCCTTTACCAATACCAGCGGTTGGCCTTCCGAATATTCAGTGCCCCGGCGATAATTCAGCATTATCTTGAGCACGTCACGTCGACGATCCCTCATTGTATTAATTACCTGGACGACATAGTTGTCACAGGCCGCAGCACGAAGGAACACTTCCACAACCTTTGAACCCTCTTTCTCAAATTCAGGTCTGTGGGCCTGCGTTGCAACCAGCATAAGTTGAACTTCTCCCAACCGTCCATTGAGTATGTGGGCTACACCATCTCTCGGCACGGCGTCCAGCCGTTAGGAAGTTTGGTCCAAGGTATCGTCGACCTTCTGTGGCCCGCTTCGCTGAAGGAGTTACAAGCTTTTTTCAGCAAGATTGCCTATTACCACCGGTTCATTCCCAGGGCTTCCTGATCACTCAGGCAGTATGGGCCATGCCCAGTCAGTTCACATTGGGCATGCCTAGCAGACAGTTCCCGGTCTAGACTATGTGAAGTGCGACGGAAATGTGAATCATGTTACTACAACTTTTCTGGCATTCTTTTATTGTGTTATCTGTGTCTAATCCACAGTTTTTGCCTGTTCAGCATTTGGTGATGTTTCTACATGTTCTCTCTCTCTCATAGGTTCAGAGATATTTTTTTTTAATGAGGCTTTCTCTATTATCCATTAAGTTGTCATCTTTCTTTATTAAATGATCTTTTTTTCCTTCTGAGTGTGGCTGGCCACATGTTTTTTCCTTTCTTATGGTATTTTATATGGTAAACTCTTTTGGTGATCTACTTCCAGTATTTTGCAATTGACTTGTATTGTTGAATGGCTTTCTTTATCAGCTTTCCAATAATTTTCACTCATTATTTGCCCAGTATTTCTTGTGTCATTATTGTCTTTCTGCATTTGGTGAACTTCTCCTGTTTCCTCATGGTGTTATTCGCTTTCCACTGATATTCACTTTACATTTCACTATATATCTGCTGCACACTCTTTCAGTGGGTAGTTTACTTAAGTGCAAGAGCACTTCACCCTCTTTTGTCAGTTGGAGATATGTTTTATATCTTCGATGATTTTTCTTCATCTTCAGCAATCAATTTTTGTGTATTTAGCAATTCTCTTTCCTTGCAAAATTTATTCTCCAATTGTAATTTTTTTGACATCAACTGCATTAGGTATGGAAATGTTACCTTTTGCGGGCACATGAAAATTTGTGGCAGACCAGGATTTGAACCCAGATTTCCTGCTTATCCCAAGCTATCACCCAGATGAACCAAGGGGCTATCAACAGTGTCTCCTCAATGTCCATTCAGTGAACATTGCTTTGTAAGAGCTGCTGCAGCTGGCCCCTGGTTCATGCACCAATGTTGACTGCTGTTCTTTGGTGGCGAAGGCCGTAATTTGTATGCCAGTACTGCAACTGGATGTCCACTGAGTCGCGACAGTTGGACTTTTCAGATGAATCATGCTTTGTGCTACATATGACAGATGGTTGTTGGTGTGTACAGTATAAAATATCTGAAAGTAAACACTCTGCATATGTTATGATCTAGGGAATGTTTTCATGGTATTCTCTGGATGAGCTCATCATTCTGGAAGGTACTGTGGATCAATACAAATATGCATCTATCCTTGGGGACCATGTCCACATCTATATGTAGTTTGTTTTTCCTCCACACGATGGCATCTACCAGTAGGACACTGCAACATGCTACACAGCTTACAACGTATGTGTGTGCTTTGAAGAGCACCAGGCCTGGCTACAAATTCCCTTGATTTACATTCAAAAGAGAATCTGTGGGACTACCTCGATTAGGCTGTTCGCACCATGGATGTTCAACAGAGAAACCTAATGCAGCTGGCCACAGCACTGGAGTTGGCAGGCTCCACATCCCTGCATCCCTGTTGGTTCCCTACAGAAATTCACTGACACTCTCCCTGCACATCTCACAATGGTCCACGGCTGCAAAAGGCCACTTGGGAGGCTTTTGACAGGTGATCATCTTCGATGATTTTTCTTCATCTTCAGCAATCAATTTTTGTGTATTTAGCAATTCTCTTTCCTTGTAAAATTTATTCTCCAATTGTGATTTTTTTGACACCAACTGCAATAGGTATGGAAATGTTACCTATTGCGGGCACATGAAAATTTGTGGCAGACCAGGATTTGAACCCAGATTTCCTGCTTATCACACGCTGTCACCTTAACCATCATGCTTACATGTACATGCTCCTCAGGCTGATCCAAACTTCCATATGCCACACAGTTTATGCCCCTCTGCCTCACAATGTTACTTGGATTCCTGTAACAGCGTTAATGAGACAAGCATGTTCAATGCTAGTATTATCATCATTGTTTTGGCCATCTAGGCTTGTAATACTTAATTTACAATTTCTGTTCCTTCAGACATGCATGCATGCATATTACAAAATTTATTGGCCAACTTGTATCCAGATTTTTTGTTTACTGTAAGCAGTCACCTTAACCACCTTGGCTTTCCATGCATGCTCCCCAGACTGACCCAATCCTCCATATGCCACATTGTCTACATCCCTAGATGGTTAAGACAGCCACTTGCAGTAAGTGGAAAATCTGGTTTCCAGTCTTGGTCCAGCACAAATTTTCATTTGGCACCAATAGGTAATATTTCCATACATAACATAGTTAATATCAAAAGAATACACAATTGGTGAATACATTTCCTAATTTTAATACAGCTGCAGATCAACATCAATGTCTGTTCCTTCAGATGTGCATGCATGTGTGAAGGAACAGGCACTGTAAATGAAGTATTACAATCCTATATGGGCAAAATGCAATAATAATACTAACATGGAACATTGAACAACTCTGCCTCATTAACCCTGTAGCATTAATCCAAGTAATTCTGCGAACAACAGGTGCATAGACAATTGTGATATGATGGACTATTATTTGAGCAGGAGGTTTGGGTTTGGTCATGAATGGCATATGAGATGTATGTGGAAGAAGTGGCAGCCCCAGTGTTACTTGGGGGTCCGGTACGTGTAATCACCAGCTGGTGTGACATATTCAACTGTCAAAGTTTGAAATTGGGTGCACATGACGTCAGATCCACTGCTGACACACACAATAGCATCTCACATATTGTTCATCTTTCTGCTCATATAGCATAAAAGTGGCCAACATAATGAGGGGCGACATGTCATATTAAAAAGGGGGGACACAACAATTCTGCTGATGTGCAGATATTAGTTGCAATTTGGATATGTAAAAATATACAGCACATAGAAGGTTTTTGTAACCATCAATCAGCAGATGTTTAATAACTTATTTATTATTTAATGTTCAATGGAGAGTGAGCACTCAAACTGTAGCTCTCAGCAAGACACTATGATTGACATATTCACATGATTTGTAGCATGATTAATTAAGCGATGAGAGAAAATTCAGTTGGCTTTTAAAATTAATATTAATTATGACAAGTACACAACCAGCATGGCAGTGTGCATTGGTGGAGGCTGTTACACAAAATATTCAACCTTAGCTCTTAAGATGTATGTTTTTTATTATTTGTTTATGACTTTGTTTAGTTTCACCCATAACTTACGAACTACCACACATATCCTAATTATGAATAGTGCATTGGAAAGAGGATCATAAATCCAATCAGAAACTGGTGTCACATCTATAACTATTGCACTTGGAATCAAATGTAAATTTAGACTAGAATTTTAGTGCATGTCTACTGGTGCATTCAGAATCACAGTGTTATCTACATATAAAAATATGTAAAAAATGTGAAATTCATTAAGTGACATGCATGTGGGATTTCCAATGGAGAGGTGTTCTGAGGCTACTTAAGGGTACTGTCCTCTTGCTTTGGGCTGTTGTTTGTCACAACTTGGCTGAGGCAGGACCTGTGCTGGTCAGAAAAGTGTTCAAAATGTTTGACATGAGTCTGAGTTATATTCCAGCGACATTCAATTAGAAAGAGAGACATTTTCCAGTTCATCAGTAGTAGGACTTGTGATTTACATATGGGACTCCGATTCTGAAAACTGAGGTTGGTCTTTAACTTAGTTTGCCTTGAGTTGGACACAGAATATTTTGGTTAAACTCAGTTTAGATGTTAGTTGGTATATGGCCTATTTTCATTTAAAATTTATCTGAGGACAGAGTCTGAGATTTTTACTAGCTGTTTTAATTTATTTAATTTTTATGCATTGAGTTAACTAACAAATAAATTGGGGTCTCTAATCACTTTCTACACCACGTGCCAGAGCAGATGATTCCACCAGTCAATGAAGTAAACAATATTTTGAAGATGATAAATTTTATTATGTGAAAATAAACGTAATTGTGAAAATGTAGATATTGTGTTGTGGATTGTTAGATGAAGTATTTTGCACCTAAATACAACCTAGTTACATTTGTCTTACTAGTTAATAGCATCATGGGCAAATTCATATATTTATTTTAAAATTAAAGTATACATCAGAGGGCAAAGCAGCATAGGACCATACCCAGAAGTACACATCAAAAGCAATACTTCCATCAAGTACTATTACATCACACAGTGTGGCATATGGAGGTTACGGTTGGTCCGGAGAGCAGGCACAAATAGCTGAGATTATGAAGGTGACTTCTTGCAATAAACTGGAAACCTAGGTTTGAGTCATGGTCTGGGATAAATTTTTGTGTGTCACCAAGGTAGATTTGCAAAACTAATACAGCTAATGTTGAAAGAATTTGCAACTGCTAAATAAATTTCATATTATTCATGTAACTGCAGATCATCATCAAAGTCTGTTCCTTCAGACTTGCAAGCATTACAAGGTTAGATGGGTGAAATGATGATGATAACACTAACACTGAATATGTTTGTCTCATTAATATTGTTATAGGAATCCAAGTAATGTTGCGAGCAATAGTGGACTAGAGAGTGTGATATATGGAGGTTTGGGTTGGCCTGGGAAGTGTGCATGGATAGCTGAGAAGGTTAAGACAATTGCTTGTGACAAGCATGAAATCATTCTTTGAGCCCAATTCCAACACAAATTTTCATGTATAGCCAATAGATAATACTTCCATACCTAACACATATGATGTCAAAAGAATTTTGAAATATTAATACAGCTGCAGATCACCACCAATGTCTACTCCTTCAGATATTCATAGGAACAGATGTAAACAAATCTCTTTCCCTCTCTCTGTCTGGTACTGATTTTTCTCAATTTTCTTATTTGGCTAATTCTTTTTGATGCTTGGTGAACTTCTTCCATTTCTTTGCCATCTTTTTTGCTTTTCAGGATCTTCTCAGTCTATTTAATGACTCTCTCTTGCCTGTTATTTTCTGTACACACTTCATGTGGTCAATTACTCTGTGTATAGAAACCTCTTACCTAACTCTACTCATTTTCTCCTTCCAGTATGATTTCACCTCTTGCTGACAACAGGTGGGTCTGTATGTCTCATCCTGTGTTCTGAGTGACATGCCCTTCTTTTTTAGCCTTCCCTAATTAATCCCTCTCTCACTCCCAAGGAGGTAGCTTAGATCTGATGTACTTAGACTTGTATGTTCTTTTATATGTTTATTGGCAGTGCTGACATTTCTCCTGAAGGTAAAGACTAACCAGTAATTTTTATTCATGTTTTAATAGCTTCATCAAGAGAATTTTCCTTTTGAACCAACTACTCACAATATACATATTCTCATTAATGTCATTTGGAGGTCTCGTGTATTGGTACCCTATCATACTTGCTAGAATCTTCTGATCCACTGTTTTGGTCTTCTTGCTGAGGACTTCTTCCAGTAACTGGCTGTGCACCGTCCAGCTTTTGTAAAAGCCTCAGGAAGGAAACAACAATATCTAGTAGGAAGATTCTGGCAAGAAAGATGCAGTACCAGTACCTAAGAACTTTTAACATAAACTTCTGCAAAGACCTCAGCAGCTCAGCATGAGTACAAAAACGAATAAGATACATAGGTACATATGTATTCAACAACCTGCTCAAGCATACCACATTTCTTATAGGTGTAATGTGGTGGAATTTAGGACTGAATTAAAGAACTTTTGGTAACTCCTCCTACTACATTGAAAAGTCTCTTCACAGGAATTCTTAAAAGTATTATATTATGTTACAATGTAACTATTATTAGCACTATAACACAATAGTATTTCATAATATTAATTGTTTCAAAGGACAATTCAAAACAAGTAAATTATCAGAAGAAGCTCTTTGTCTACCTTCACCTCACTACAGGTAGCTCTCTCATATCCTGGGATCTAAGTAACCTACCCTTCCTTTTTAACCTTCCCCAACATAGCCCTCTCTTCCTCCCAGTTAAGGAAACATTGGTTCTGAAAAGTAAGTTGCGTCTTCCTGTTACTTTCATACTGTGTATCAGCAGTATCATACATTTCACTTCCTGGGCTAGCAATTCTGCCTTACATTTTATTATTTTTCATACATTTCCTTGTAACGCATCTAAATAAAATGAACATCCTTGACTTGTTTCCACAGTCCAAATACCATTTAACAATTTCCTTGGAATATGATTGTTCCAAAGAAATGAATTTCACACTACTATTCTGACATAAGTGTCACTCAATCAAACATAAGAGAGAATGAAGAAAGTTACATCAAAGTAAAAATGAAATGGTTTGCTGTCAGTCTGGTTGGGCAAGGATGGAGCTGCATGTTCGATGGGGAATAGTGTAGAAGATAATCTACAAACTTGTACTCAATATTATAAGCGCACTGGTCATGTACTGCATTATGCATGTCATCTTAAATTCAGTCTGCATTACCTTACATGGACTTTTGCCTAACTGTATAGACCTCCATTTCATTTTTTAATATTGTTTTTTTTTCACTTCAAAGCTTTCTTTTTATTTACCATTTTCATTTTCAAATTTATATTGATTTACAATACTAAAAGTAAAAATGACCATTGGATTAACACAGCACAGACCCACCTTTTGTTCAGCATAAAATGTAACATATCATAGCTTTTAAAAGCTGTTTCTAAATATTGCAAAAATACAATCACAATAGTTGACAATGATTCTGGAGAAACTGTAGCCTGATGTAAAAGCATAGAGAAACTAAGAGAGGAGAGGGGGAAGGGAGAATACAATTTCCACACATGTGAAAAATATCTCCCACTTCTTACCTTGAATGATAAATACATGGTCAATATACCACTCCTACAGTCTATTTCAAGAACTTATGCTTTGAAGGAGGAATTTACTGTATTATTTTAATGTGTTTGTTAGGTTAACACAAGCAATACATGTGGTGAAGTAATCACTCCAAAATATATACAGTGGAGAGTGAAAACGCACATTTGCCCACACCTGTAAAAAAGGATGCATCTTATTGTAACTTACAACGGAATATTCAATATTCAGGATGGATGGATGCATGGACATGTGTGTGTGTGTGTGTGTGTGTGTGTGTGTGTGTGTGTGTGTGTGTGTGTGTGTGTGTGTGTGTGGTTTTTTTCTTTTTTTGACACTTTTTGTTGTGCCCATTTGCTGCTCAGCATCTCCTCTACATGGTGAGTAGCAACTATCCTTTTCACTTTATTGTAACTTACTTGACACTGCCTGGCAAATAATGGTGGGATCTGCTGCACGCGATCAAGCATAATTTCCATATCTTGTAGGAACTCTTCTCTCCTGATTCTTTCCTCCTCTCGACGTGATTGTAAACGTAATTCCAAATCCTCAGCTATACTGTAATTAAGAGCTCTCCAGGCAGGTTGTCGGCGAATGAATCTAGCTCGTAATCGTGCTTCCTCTTTTCTCCTTATTTCTTCTTGTTTCTGTAGCAATTCATTTTCTAAACGTTGCCTGCAAAATGGATTAAACTTAAAACAAGATAAAAACTTTGTGGCATAAGAAATGATTAACTTATAAATTGTTAATGAGCTATTTTCTCAAAAAATATACTTATTCACTGCTATTTGTAACCCATAGCTTGTGATCAGTACTGTATAGGGAGGTGACTCCGATAAGGTGGTGTCAATCCAATCATTTACCAGTTTTTTCAGCAATTACGCTGCAGCTGACCATTGTTGTGAATTCTTGACTAATCTATCAACAAAAATGGTGTGTTAGAATGCATGCAACCAGCAAATCACATAGGCAGTATGTGTGATATTCTTATGCTGCACCTGTGTAGTGAACCCATCAGTGCGAAAACTTCTCCTGGCGCCTGTTACTTCTGAATTGTAATAGTAATTTGGAATATTATTGCTTAAATATGAACGTCTTAAGTGACACAGTTCCATTTTTTTTTTGTACATTGCTAATACTGCTTATTAACTCATTATGGTAAGATGTAGTTTAGAATGAGTACTCTAGAAGAAGCTAAACCAAGAAAAAAGAGACAATGAAAATAAAAACCCAACTGAAACATTGTATTCAGAGGGTACACCAACGTGTAACTCATTTTGTCAACAGTGAAAGCAGTCAATTTTTTAACATCTGAAAGCAAATAAAATATTTCCAGGCAAAGAATACAAAAAGGGGTGCCCTCACAGAGACATACAGTGTACAATTCAAAAAAATATAAACAATTTATCTTACCTGAACTATACAAAATTTCTACAACCGTTCTACTTTATCACAACACTGAATGTGTTTATTTTTTTATCAGTGATCTATAAACTCATAAAAATATTTATTAAAGATTCGGAGAAACCTAAGTACATGTGTGAAATGAAGTGAACTATTGTATACATTTAATTTCAAGAAATCCTTACTGAGATAAAGTCTTCGTATGCTTACAACATGCTTTATTTCATGTCATGTTATTCTGACAATGAAATATTAGTGTATTTGACTCTGGTACTGCTTATATGTTCTAACCATTAATATTGTTGGATTTCCAGTTTTTTTTCTGATGATACTGCCTTTTGTGTAAGACCACCTGAGAGACTCCCAGAAATGGAAAATATAGGATGAAATAACGACAGTATTTTGAAAGGAATAGATTGCTACTCACCATATAGAGGAGATAATGAGTCACAGACAGGTGCAACAACAAGACTGCTATCCATTAGAGCCACACACATATGACAACTGTCTCTCGCCTCTGAGTCCAGTCTTTTGGCTGAAAGCTCAAGCATCTAGCACTCTTTTTGCTGTGCCTGTCTGTGACTCAACATCTAGAGACCTCCAAGAGTAGAAGCAGTATCAAGTGTAGCGGGCAAATGGAAAACTGTACCGCCATTATGTCTAAATGATTTTTTAGTAGAAGGCAGCAAGGGGAAGAAGCCCATAAGATAAATAGTGCCAGAGATTTCATCGTCTCTCAGCAAAATAGTGCATCTGTAAAGAAAGACAGGTTTGATTTTATAATCTGTTATCTTAACATGGAAGGAGTAAGGGATAAAGAATTTATTTTCAATGACTTTGGATTAGAAAATAAGTTTGATATCTTTTGTTTAAGTGTACACTGGGCTAGTGAGAGTGAACTTACATTTATTAAATTTGATAATTATAATCTAGCCAGTAGCTACAGCAGAAAATTGCATTTAAGATGTGGTGTGGCAATATATGTTAACAAGTCACTTAGCAGTGCAGTCAATAGATTAGATCTGGATTTTCTGTGTGATGAACAAAACTTTGAAGCTGCTGGTATAGTAATAGACAGTTTTAAGTTAGTTGTAATTTCCCTGTACAGGTCACCTAAGGGTATAACCAATGTATTTTTAGAAAAACTGGACTTGCTGTTACATGTACTTACAGACACTAGATGGATACATTATGATATTGTGATAGGTGGAGATGTGAATGCTGAATTCAATGTTACGACACAAAAACGTACTGTCACTGAACTTCAAAACCTACTAAGACAGTGCAACTTACATTCAGTCAATAACAAGCCTACAAGAGAACATGCATGTCTTGACAATATTTTTGTAAATTTTAAAACAACAGAAGATTCATGTTTTGTGACAGTATTTCCATATTGTGATGATGATTCAGTATCTTTAAATTATACAAGTAGGTTCCCTCTTGATAAGAGTAATGTAAATAAGCTTGTCCCAGAAGTTGTGGTCACTAGACCAGTCACAGATGAGAAAATTGACAGGTTTCGTACGTCCCTTTCTAACAGAGATTGGTTTGGCCTGTGTTATGATGAGACACATTATACTCTAAGCAATTATCTGCCAGCAAAGGTACTATTTGATAGGTTTCTTAAAGCATTTTTGGGACATTTTAATGACAGCATTCCAATAAAGAAATGCAAAGTAACTGACAGACTCCTAAAAGCAAAAGTTCCACATAGACAAAATACATGGTATACAAAACAGCTGTCTACTATGAAAAATCAAGTTATGTTGTTGCACAATATTTATAAAAATCTGAAAACCAACCATGCTAAATTAGCCTATGTTAGATCTAAGAAGGAGTACAAAAAAGCAATTGTGGAAGCCAAACAAACACACTATCTCAGAAGTATTGAGAAATCCACCAACAAGTGCAAAGCAGCATGGACACTAATAAATAGTGTCGCCAAAGATAAAAGAAGTGACAAAATTAGTATCTCTCCCCAGGAATTTAACGACTTTTTTTCTTAAATCAGTTGAAGTAGGAAGTACTATAATTAAACCTGAAATCAACTAATCACAGTTACTGTCAAAAAATATTGCTAGGTCATCAACAAACACAAGTACCATCAATTTTTCGGAGGTCTCCCCTGGTTTAGTGTTAAGAATAGTGAAGCAGTTAAAATCATCAGACTGTGTAGACATATATGATCTGTCTTGTAACATGCTGAAGAAAGTAATAGACTGTATAGTGTACCCCCTAACATATTGTATAAACAAGTGTATACTGGAGGGTTTTTTCCATGATGAGCTTAAACTGTCCAGGGTAGTTCCAGTACATAAAAAAAGAGATAAAAATTCTGTATCAAGTTACAGGCCAATACCCATAGTCCCAGTTTTTTCAATACTTATAGACTGCATAATTTACCAACAATTATCTGTTTACTTTGATGACATAGGATTAATAAGTGGACCACAGTATGGCTTTAGGAAAAACCTGTCATCCATTGAAGCCACAGACAATGTTGTTAAATACAACCATCAAGTATTTGAAGATAAGTGCTTTGCTCAAGTGACTTTTTGTGACCTAAGCAAAGCCTTTGACTGTGTAGAAGTGTAGAACATACACTACTACTTGAAAAAATGGACTTTTATGGTGTTAAAGGTAACAACCTTAAGCTATTAAGATCATATTTACAAAACCGTAAGCAATCCATCTGTGTTGGGAAAGAAATGTCCAGTACAGAACAAGTTAAGGTAGGTGTTCCGCAGGGACCCATGCTGGGCCCTTTCCTTTTCCTAATAACGATAAATGACCTGCCATCATTTATTAAATCCAGAACAGTACTCTATGCTGATGATACAATGTTTCTGAGGAGCAGTAATGATCTTAATAGCCTTAAAACATGTGTTACAGAGACAATTGAGCAAGCTTCACTCTGGTTTAAAGCAAATGGGTTCCTGCTTAATGAAAGCAAAACCCAGCAGATGGTATTTTGTTTAAAAGACAAGTTTCCATCAGATGATCCTAGTTGTGTTAAATTTTTGGGGGTATATTTGGATGATAAACTTGCTTGGAATCCACATATTAAGTATATTAGTGGTAAATTGTCTAGGGTAATCTATTTGTTAAGGTGATTAATGCACTGTGTACCTAAAAATTATGTTTGAGTATCTTATTACTCATTTATCCAAAGCATCATATCCTATGGTATTATTTTATTGGGAGACTCCACTTGTGTGCATGATATACTATTGTTGCAAAAGAAAGCTATTAGGATAATTACAGGCTCACCATACAAGGCTCATTGTAAACCATTGTTTACTCAACAAAAAATCATGACAGTAACAAACCTATATATTTATTATATTTTAATTTACACAAAAAAGAACTTACCTGAAGTAAAACGCAGGGCAAATATACAGTGTTACAACACTAGGACAAACAGCTGTATCTATACACCCTACCACAGACTGTCAAAATCAGTTAACAGTTATGAACTTATAGGCTACAAATTATTTAACAAACTTCCACAATCTATACCAAATTTACCAAAGCAACAATACAAACAAACACTTTATGACTGGTTAGTTGTAAATCCATTCTACAATATAAACAATTTCATAGCCTGTGATATTAAACTGTAATGTTATTAGCAATTCTGTTCTTTTATAGCATGTACTATATTGTATTATGTGTATGACTTTGTCTATTGCTGTAATGGCTCAAAGACAATAAAATGATTATTATTATTGTTATCATTATCTATATGGTAAGTAGCAATCTATCCTTTTTATAATATTGTTATTGAGACACTCCCAACATTTTTGTAAGCTGCGTCAATATATGTAGAATTCTACAGATATTGTTGAACCTATTTATGCATATAAAATACACATAATTATCTTTCATTTTAAGTGTACCATTTCAAACTAAATAAACATTACCAAAAAGAAATCCTGATTGAATAGCTAAATCCCAGAAGGCCCTCAATCAACTGCTAAAAATTTCACATAGAGTAAACTAATTCATACCAGTTCTATTAAGCAGAAGAATATGTATGATTGTGGCAAAAAGTTGGCTGCAGAATTAAGCATAAAAAAGAAAAGACAGAAGGCAATTTTCTTTTTTTTTGGGAGAAGTTGGTGGGACAAAATGAATATATGATGAAATCAAGTGTGAGAGGAAATTGGAAAGAAGGGAAAAGGGAATGTGATGTGGTGAGTGCACCTCTTCTTTCACACTATAGCCCTTGACATCTTCAACAATTTGCCTACGTACATCCCTGTTCTTTGCTTTTCTCCTCTGTACTTGGACCTGAATCTCAATAAAATCATCCAACACACTGATTATCCATCCTGCTGTTGGTCAGTCCTTCCTTCTCGTGGAATAGTCTTCCTTCCATTGGAATAGAATAGAATCTTTATTTGCCTTTCAATGTGATGTGGTGAGTGCACCTCTTCTTTCACACTATAGCCCTTGACATCTTCAACAATTTGCCTACGTACATCCCTGTTCTTTGCTTTTCTCCTCTGTACTTGGACCTGAATCTCAATAAAATCATCCAACACACTGATTATCCATCCTGCTGTTGGTCAGTCCTTCCTTCTCGTGGAATAGTCTTCCTTCCATTGGAATAGAATAGAATAGAATAGAATCTTTATTTGCCTTTCAATATGTTTTCCATACAATTGGCATCGTGTGTGTTCAATTCATTTTTTTTTAAATTACAATAATTATTATTGTACATAATTGTACCTGTGCAGGGCAAGCAGATACCATGCTTAAGTAATACTGATAATACCACAATTATTCATTCACAATAATAATAATAATAATAATAATAATAATAATAATAATAATACATCATAACAGTTAAATATACAATAGTATCAAGACATATTTATGGTACATCTTACACATCCATGTAAAAAGTCTTTGCTGGTACATTACTGTCACAAACATATACGTATAATTCATATGGCAGTTTTTTGTTTCATGTAGCATATCTCTTTTGTGTCACTGTTTAAAAACTCATCAAGTGAGTAATATGGTGTACATTTGAGCCACACTTCTATTGTCTGCTTAAAGTTATTCATCGGTAGTTCACTCACAGCCTTTGGGAGTTTGTTATAAAATTTTAAGCTAAAGTGTTTATGGCTCTTTTGTGTCAATGTCAGCCTTGTGTATGGTAGGTCTATGTTACTATTATTTCAAGTATTATGAACATGCACTTCAGATCTTAAGTTAAAGTTCTTTACATTCTCTTTAGCATATATTAAACAATTATACATGTATATACTAGGTAGTGTCATTATCTTTAGTTCTTGAAAATGGTTTTTGCAACTTTGTCTTGGTGCTAGTACTAAAATGCACCTGCCACTTGAAGATGGTACTTGAACCCACTGAGTTACCCCAAAGAAGTACCCCGTATTGCAGTTGTGAATGGAAAAAAGCAAAGTATTTGGAGATTAGCAGATTTTTATTGATAACGTGTCTCAACTTGTGTAATAGAAAGAGAGTTCGAGCAAGTTTGCCACATAGATAATTTGTGTGTCTGTCCCATGTAAGTTTTTGATCTATATGTAAACCCAGTAACTTGACATTTTTTGTATTCTGTTCAATTGGTCCAGGGTGAAGTAAATTTCTTCAGTTTTCAATTTGTTTATTGATAAAAGATTGACTCTGCACCAGTCCCTGCTCATTCCTCCATCTGTTATTAGTGTCATATCATCAGAATACAGTACATTGTTGCATGGCATATAATCTGAGAAGTCATTGATGTAAACAATGAACAGGAAAGGACCAAGCACTGAGCCTTGTGGAATTCCTCTTTCTACTTTCATGGGTGTTGACTTTTGATAGTCTGTTTTTACTAATTGTACTCTATTGCTTAAGTACTTTCTTGGGCTACTATCAGCTGCAATTTATCCAGTGTCCTAGCTAGGAAAGTAACTAGGCTGGGGTAGGGTCCCAAGAGAGAGAGATAGAGAGAGAGAGAGAGAGAGAGAGAGAGAGAGAGAGAGAGAGAGAAGAATTAAAATGGAAAAACGTCAAATACTACATGATTTGAAGTGCAAAGAGACATACAATTAAGAATAATTCAGATCAACTGAAGAATCTGTGTTACATACATTAGAGTTGGAATAGTCAATCAAGTTATGCTAATGCAATATATTCACAGAAAAACAAGGTCTAGTTAACTTTACTCCCTAAGTCCTGTTCCTTAACAGTAAAGTTTTGGACCAATAAACCAAACTTCAAATTTATAAAGAAAGATTACTGCATTCAATGTTATAAGAGTCATCCTCATAATAAAAAAAAATGTAAAAGGAATTTAAGCAGCTGCTCACACTTAAAAATGAAAATTTAAAATGGATAAAACAACATTCAAAAGGAACTTAAACAGCTACACACACTTTAAAATGAAAATTTAAAATGGGTACTTAGAGCAGCTCAATTAGCAAGAACAGTAGACCTGTACAACGGACAAGAAATACTGCACACTATCAATTAACAAAGACTGTGTAAGAAAAATATTCAAAACACTGGATGCAGCTTATGTATGGAAACTGTATGAACAGAAAGGCTGAAAATATATAACAACATGAAAGTCTCCACATACATTTCTGATTGAATAACCACAGACTCCCTCCAGAATTGGTGCACACCTGATTCA